>NC_091550.1:1308568-1311068 GCF_042767895.1 Penaeus vannamei
CCTGCTGGCTGTTCCCTGCACGTCGCCACTTATGGGGAGAGGGTTGCCAGATGTCGCGGAATGACTCTCTGAATTTTATACCGTTGTGGTAGAGTAATAAAAAAAAACAAAAAACGTATGGTTGGGTGTGTGTTTGCGCGTGTCATTTAAGCATGCGGTGTTGGTGTGTTTTATGCATTGGTCTTGGATGATTCGTATCGTAATTATTTGTTGTGGACTTCGAAAGAACGTTAGATTGTGATAGATATCGATTTTGTTTTTATATTATCATTTCGAAGGGTGATCTATTGGTGATATTTGAACTGTCAATATGTACTTTTGTTTTTGTTACTATCATTGATAATGATAATGATACTGATGATAATAGTAAAAATAGTAATATCATTAGATTTTTTTTTTCTACAATTAAAGAAGATCCCCATTATGCCTACCTGGTATTGGAGGTGCAGAGAATAATGCATTTTCATTGAGATAATTATTTCTAAGCTTTAGCGACCATAGAATATATATGATAAAAACAAGGGCCACTCCCCATTCTTCCTGTCCAGCCAAGGGAAGCTGCGGAACGTGCCTGTGGACCGACCCTGCAGATTGGGATCACTCTGCGAGACTAGTCGTCTTATTTACTTAAAAAAAGGGAAGGAAAAGAAGGAAAATAAACGTGTTGTTTGTGGCGCCCGAGAGCCTGAATACAAAATATGGTTCTTTTTCCATTTTCTTCCGAGGAGGCAGTTTTACGAAAGGTTAAAGTTTGCGAGCATTGAAAAGCACCGAAACCCACTCCACGTGGGGCATTTAACGCCACCTCAACGCTCTCCCGCTGTTAAAAAGCGAGCCTAAATCGTATAATGATGACTAATTAAAAACCCAGAAACTGCAATTAGGCATTATTGAAGGAGTTCCTTGGCAGCGTGACAGTGGTTGAATATACTGCAGTGCGGGTCCCTGTTCGAGTGGCTGGCGAGGACCCTCTCTCCCAAGGGCGGCTCTCAGGGGGACCTTGAATCTCTCTCTCGCTTTTCCTTTTTTTTTTTAGCGCAAGGGAGTTTGGAGTGTCCGTGGGAGTGGCTGTGCTTAAGCGCCTCACACTTAGAGAAAAGTGGTGGTAGTTTTTTTTTTTTTTGCAATGGATATGTGGTCTGGAAGTTTGGTTATTGATAATGCGGTAGGTTTTGGGTTGAATGGGGGGTGGGTGTCATTGTTATTGTTTTTTTTTTTGTATTTCTTGTTAATGCTTGGTGTCGTAGCTGTTATTTTTGTTGTTATTACTCTTACTATTATTGATCTAATTGTTATTTGCTTAAAAGATAATGATATCAACAATGAAGATGATGATTTTAACCATAACCATATTACTCAATCATTTTAACCTCTATAGCAGTTATTTACTTGACATTTACCTCAACAATAATTGCATATTTTCGACTATCTGAAATCCACGTCCCCCCTCGGCAACCCCCGCAAGCTGTCACGTGGATAAGCATGCAATCCGTGTTAATAGCATTGCACATTCAGCGCATAATAGCCATGGTTTCAGAACCCGCAGCTGTACACGGTTCCACGGCTCTTGTGACTGACGTGTGTGTTGTGTGTTTTCCAGACGCGACGCATGGCACGGGGTTCGCTGCTATTAAGATGACCGCCCTTGGAAGACCGCAGCTCCTGGTGAGTACGTGGGAAGGAGGAGGGAAGAGGGAAGGAGGGAAGGAGGGAAGGAGGGAAGGAGGAGGGAAGGAGGAGGGAAGGAGGGAAGGGAAGGAGGGAAGAGGGAAGAGGGAAGAGGGAAGGAGGGAAGGAGGGGAGAAGGAGGGGAGGAGAAAGGAGGGAAGGAGGGGAGGGAGGGAAGGGGAAAGGAGGGAGGGAGGGAGGAGGGAAGGAGGGAAGGGGGAAGGAGGGGAGTGAGGAAGGGGAGAAGGTGGGAAGAAGGAGGGAAGAGGGAAGGAGGGAAGGAGGGAAGGAGGGAGGAGGAGGAAGGAGGAGGAGGAGGAAAGGAGGGAAGGGAGGAGGAGGGAAGGAGGGAAGGGGGGAAGGGGGGAGGAGGGAAGGGGAGAAGGGGTAGAATTATAAATAGATAAGTAAATAGATCAATGATTTGGTGGATAGGTAGGTAGGTAGATATGAATAGATAGATACAGGTAGAATAATAGATAGATAGATAGATAAAATGATAGATAAAATTATAGATAGATAAAAAGGAAGATAAAAAAATAAAATAAAAAGAAACGGAATATTACAAACTCATTAATATTACCTTCATTTTATTGGGAATTTGGTCACCTGTTGATGATAAGATTGCAAAGCGATAATTTTTCGACAGGATGTGAACCAGGTCGTTGCGTCCGCGTCAGACTCTCTCAACTGGCGACGTGTGTTGCTTTGGGCGAGGGTTTGGGCTTCCTGGAGGCGGTGCGCTATTTTGGGGGGAGAGTTCGTGAGGTTTTAATGGTGTTATTGGAGGTGTTCCGCGTGTGTTTGTTTATTTTTCTCTTTGGGGGAGAGT
>NC_091550.1:1316068-1331068 GCF_042767895.1 Penaeus vannamei
TCCTCCTCCTCCTCCTCTCTACTCTCCTCTCCTCCTCCTCTCTCTCCTCTACTCTACTCTACTCTACTCTACTCTCCTCTCTCCTCTCTCCTCTCGTATCTCCTCTCCTCTCTCCTCTCTTTTGCCTCGTCTTACCTTTGTCCACTTCATTGACGTTTGGCTTAATGTTCAATCACAAACAGGCATTCATTTTCTTTCTCTGTCTCTTTTTCTCTGCATCTCTGTCTCTTTCTGTTTGTACCTGGCTCTCTGTACCTCAGTCTGTCTCTTTCTTTTTGGCTCTCTATCTCTCAATCTCTTGTCTCTTTCTTTTTGACTCTGTCTCTCAATCTCTTTGTCGCTCTCTCACTGCTTCTCTGCCTCGGTCTCTCTCTCTTGTTTGTTTTTTGTATCTGCCTGTCTAGCTATCTGTCTTTCTGGGCCTTTCTCTCTCTTGATGTCTCTCTGCCTCCCTTTCCCAGTGTCTCTCTCTCTTTCTCAGTATTTTCCTCTTTGTCAGTCACTCCCCTCTCTCTCCTCTTCTTCTCCTTCTCCTTCTCCTTCTCCTTCTCCTTCTCCATCTCCTTCTTCTCCTTCCTTTCGCCTCCTCCTTCTCCTCCTCCTTCACCTTCTCCTTCTCCTTCTCCTTCTCCTTCTTCTCCTTCCTCCTTCTCCTTCTCCTTCTCCTTCTCCTTCTCCTTCTCCTTCTTCTCTTTCTCCTTCTCCTTCTCCTCATATCTCCTTCTCCGTCTCCTTCTTCTCCTTCTCCTTCTTCACCATCTCCTTCTCCTTCTTCTCCATCTCCTTCTCCTTCTTCTCCATCTCCTTCTCCTTCTCCTTCTTCTCCATCTCCTTCTCCTTCTTCTCCATCTCCTTCTCCCTTCTCCTTCTCCTTCTTCTCCATCTCCTTCTCCTTCTTCTCCATCTCCTTCTCCCTTCTCCTTCTTCTCCATCTCCTTCTCCTTCTTCTCCATCTCCTTCTCCTTCTTCTCCATCTCCTTCTCCCTTCTCCTTCTTCTCCATCTCCTTCTCCTTCTTCTCCATCTCCTTCTCCTTCTTCTCCTTCTCCTTCTTCTCCTTCTCCTTCTCCTTCTCCTCCTTCTCCTTCTCCTTCTCCTTCTCCTTCTCCTTCTCCTTCTTCTCCTTCTCCTTCTCCTCCTTCTCCTTCTCCTTCTCCTTCTCCTTCTCCCTCTCCTTCTTCTCCTTCTCCCTCTCCTTCTTCTCCTTCTCCCTCTCCTTCTTCTCCTTCTCCCTCTCCTTCTTCTCCTTCTCCCTCTCCTTCTTCTCCTTCTCCTTCTATTTCTTCTCCTTCTCCCTCTCCTTCTTCTCCTTCACCCTCTCCCTCTCCCTCTCCCTCTCCCTCCTCCCTCTCCTCTCCTTCTCCTTCTCCTTCCTCCTTCTCCCTCTCCCTCTTCCTCTCCCTCTCCCTCTCCCTCTCCCTCTCCCTCTCCCTCTCCTTCTCCTTCTCCTTCTCCTTCTCCTTCTCCTTCTCCTTCTCCTTCTCCTTCTCCTTCTCCTCCTTCTCCTTCCTCCTTCTCCTTCTCCTTCTCCTTCTCCTTCTCCTTCTTCTTCTCCTCCTCTCCCTCTCCCTCTCTCTCCCTCTCCTCTCTCTCTCCTCTCTCCTCTCCCTCCCCTCCCTCCTCTCACTCCTCTCCTCTCCTCAATCCTCTCCCTCCTCTCCTCTACCTCTACCTCTACCTCTCCTTCGCCCCCACTTTCTCCCTCTCCTTTTCCCCCACTTTCTCTCTCTCTCTCTCTCTCCCTCTCTGAACACAGACACACACTCTCCCTCTCCCCCAGTGATGTCTTTTCGCCCCAAATCCGCCTTTCCTTCCCTCGGTCGCCTCATAAGTCCGCCTTTAAACATCAACTCGCGCTCAGGTTCTCCCTCTCCCTTTCTCTCCCTCCTCCCTTTCTCTCCCTCCTTTCCTCCTCCCTCCTTCGCCCTCTCCCCTTCCCCTCCCTCTCCCCTCCCCTCCCCTTCGCCCTCTTCTCCCCATCCACCCTCCCTCCCCCTCCCTCCTTCCCTCTTCTCCCCTTCCACCCCTCCCCTCCCCCTCCCCTCCCCCTCATCCCGTTTCACGCCCACGCAGCACAACGTCCCCCCCGTCCCGCCCACGTCGCCCGCGAAGGCGTGGGCGGGAATGGACTCCGAGGCGATCGATGTCAGAGGCGGCGGTGCTGACGGAGGGAATTTCTCTCTCTGTTTCTCTGTTTCTCCTTTCTCTCTCTTTTCTTTTCCTTTTTATTTTCTGTTTTTTTCCGTTCTCTGTCTTTTTTTTTTTTTCCGTTTTCTGTTTCTCTTTTCTCTTTCTCTTTTCTTTTTCCTCTTTTTTTCTTTTCCTTTTATTTTCTTTTTTTCTCCTTTTTATTTTGTTTTTTCCGTTCTCTCTTTTTTCCCTTTTCCTATATTCCCCTTTTTCTTTTTTGTTTCTTCTTTCTCTTTCTCTTTTCTGGCTGTTTCCCTATTTTTTCTTCTTCTTTCCCTTTTCTCCTTTCTTTCTTTCCACTTTTCTCTTTATGGCCTTTTTCTTTTCTATTTTCTGTTTCTCTTTCACCTCCCTCTTTCTCGCTCTCCCTCTTCCTCTGTTTCGTTTCGTCTCGTTTCGAAATATCAGAAATTTTGGCTCTTTTTTGTATATAATACTGCGGGGATGTCTGGCGCTGGCTCATGGGCTAGATTTTATTTTCATGTAGAACTCGGGGTCGAGGCGAGTGTTGGTGTCGAGTGTTGGGGTCGAGTCTCGGGGGTCGAGGCGAGTCTCGGGGGTCGAGGCGAGTCTTGGGGTCGAGGCGAGTCTTGGGGTCGAGGCGAGTCTTGGGGTCGAGTCTCGGGGTCGAGGGGAGTCTCGGGGTCGAGGGGAGTCTCGGGGTCGAGGGGAGTCTCGGGGTCGAGGGGAGTCTCGGAGGTCGAGTCTCGGGGGGGTCGAGTCTCAGGGGGGTCGAGTCTCGGGGGGGTCGAGTCTCGGGGGGGTCGAGTCTCGGGGGGGTCGAGTCTCGGGGGGGTCGAGTCTCGGGGGGGTCGAGTCTCGGGGGGGTCGAGTGTTGGGGGTCGAGTGTTGGGGGTCGAGTCTCGGGGGTCGAGTGTTGGGGTCAAGAGTTGGGGTCGAGTGTTGGGGTCGAGTGTTGGGGGTCGAGTCTCGGGGGTTCGAGTCTCGGGGGTTCGAGTCTCGGGGGGTCGAGTCTCGGGGGGTCGAGTCTCGGGGGTCGAGTCTCGGGAGGTCGAGTCTCGGGGTCGAGTCTCGTCTTCGATTTGTGAGGATTCGGTGCGTGAGGATTGAGGCTTTATGGGGATTTGTGAGGATTTATTCGCGAGGATTTCTGCAAGTGTCTGAGAAATGAGGTTAATGTGAAATGATTTTTTCTTTCACACACGATACGGGACTCTGCATGTGAACGATACATGATTTTTCTTAGACATTTCCATTTCCATAAGACTGACCTGACGCTGGAAATCGCATTTTTTCTTAAGTCTGACATCGCACAGAAGAAATAATTGACATATTTACCTGTAAATCAATTTCAGACTGTAAATAAACAAAAAAAAAATCGGTATTTCTTGCATGCACGGTATTGGTTTCTCTTCATTTGTATTTTAATCGTTAGCATCGTCACGTGACCCCGCGCGGAGCATACACCGAATCGCCTTTTAACCATTGCATTATCTCTTAACGACGAGATCAAACGAGCCGGGATCCTGGCGCCACCGAAGACCTGCCGCTGAGGACCAAGATTCCGACGAGCGACCGGCGGAGGCAGATCATAAATCGTTGTGTAGGATTGAATCGGCCCCGTGAGAGAGGGAGAGAGGGAGAGGGGGAGAGGGAGAGGGAGAGGGAGGGGGAGGGGGGGGGGGAGGAGGGAGGAGGGAGGAGGGAGGAGGGAGGAGGGAGGAGGGAGGGGGAGGAGAGAGGAAGGGAGAGGGAGAGAGGAGGGAGAGGGAGGGGGAGGAGAGAGGAGGGGGGAAGGGAGGGGGAGGAGAGAGGAGGGAGAGGGAGGGGGAGGAGAGAGGAGGGAGAGGGAGGGGGAGGAGAGAGGAGGGATTGGGAGGGGAGAGGGAGACGGAGAGGGGGAGGGAGGAGGGGGAGGGAGGGGAGAGGGAGGGGAGGGAGAGAGGAGGGAGAGGGAGGGAGAGGGAAGGAGAGGAGGGAGAGGGAGGAGAGAGGAGGGGAGAGGGAGAGAGGAGGGGAGAGGGAGAGAGGAGAGGGAGAGGGAGAGAGGAGGGGAGGGGGAGGGAGGGAGACAGGAGGGAGAGGGAAAGGGAGGGGGAGGAGAGAGGAGGGAAAGGGAGGAGGAGGAGAGAGGACAGAGAGGGAGGGGGAGGAGAGAGGAGGGAAAGGGAGGGGGAGGAGAGAGGAGGGAAAGGGAGGGGGAGGAGAGAGGGAGGGAGAGGAGAGGGAGAGGGAGAGGGAGGGGAAGAGAGAGGAGGGAGAGGAAGGGGAGGAGAGGTGGAGGAGAGAGAGCGACTAGTGCCATTTAAGGTCGGGTGTGTTAACTGTGTTCATTTGGCGCTTATGAGCAGGTTACTTGAGAGAAATCCCGGGAATATGTTTTAATGTGGTGGTCTTCGGTCCTCCTCCTTGACTCGCTTTCTGAATCTTCAGTTTAACTCACGATTCCTTTTGGAAACTTCGGTGCTTCCGGCGGGCGAGTGTAAGGCAAATAGCTTTTTCTTGAAATAGATCACGTTATTTCGCAATGTCCCTCGTGCTTTCGTTATTTTCGGTCGTAGATTTATTGTGTAATGAACAGTCTAAGATTCTAAAGTATCTTAGATTGTAGGATGATTTTTACACATGTTTTATTTGGCAATATCCCTCTTACTTTCACGAGTGCCTTTTCTTCGCCGTCTTAGTGTTTATTGATTAATCTATTATATCGGTTCCTAAGTAGCTTATAGATTTTCGGATGATGTATCCATGCTATCGGTCATGATTCGGGAATACCAATCGATGCAGGATTAGCTTCACTTCCGCCGTGACACTGATGGGGGATTTCAGGCCGGTTGCTCGGTGACGCTCACGCAAAAGGCGTAATATTGTCTGTCAGCTTTAATGCGGCCTCCCTCCTGACTCTGAATGCTTGCCGTTAAGTCTGATGGATCCTACACCTGTTTTCACCACGGACAGGCCCACGCACACGGACTCTCACTCGCTCTCGCTCTCTGAACTCCGGTGTTCATATAGGTAAATTTGCGGATGGCATAGCCCGGCATGTTGCAAGATGAACGTCAATATATAATGTTATGGACAGACACAAATACAGTAAGTTACATGCAAAGATGAAAGAAAAACAAAACAAAATAAGAACTGAAAATGATTGAGGTTCCGAAGTTCTTGATAAAGTCGAAGCGTTACGTTCATGTTTCATAATTATTTCATTTCAGTTCTGTTCGGTTTGCGAAGTCTAGCTCCGCCCTGGCATTTTCTCTAGACCCGGGCGAAACTAGACAGATCTAGCTCTTGACTGTTTCATCTTTTTATAGTGTTACATCGCTGTCCCCATGTCCAAGTTCCTAAGCTATGGCAGTGCCAGAGAACTTTCCCAGACCTCTAAGTAAATCACCGTTAATGTGATGTAAATGAGTCGCAGCAAATTAGGGTTAGTAGGAGTTGGGAACAGTGTGGAGGTGGGTGTCCTTTGTTCTCCTTCTGGTGGGTGTTAGATGTACAGTTTCTTTGGAGGGGTTTAGTAATGTATTTGTTGTATAGGTTTTAGCTGTAGGCGGTTTTAATCCTGCGGTTGACGCCTTGTTTGCAATTTGCGAGGTAGAAGAAACTAAATGAAACATGAATAATTAATGCCTTAGAGTTGTTGTAGTTTAATTTGGTGTGTTCGGGACAGTTTCGTACATTTTTACGTACTATGTCTAGATTCAGAATATCCATTGCCGAAGGATTCATTTTATCACCACTGAAGTATACATTTTATAATTTATTTTTTATGTCTTACGGGCAAACGTAACCCGGTTTATTTCTTCCAAAATCCCAGATGCAACTCTCCGAGGTGATCGCCCGCACGCGACAGTACTTCCAGCAGGTGACGGGCAAGACCGGCCCCATCATCCATTCCGACGTCAACACGGACGTCTTCGAGAAACGATTCCGCGAAGAGAACATCCTGACCGACAACCTCGCCGTCAAGAAGTGGCTGGATAGCATGACCTACGACAAGAAGGGCCTGATCCATCTCTTCTCGTGGTCGGGCCTCATCGACACCAACATCCTGCTGGGCGACCTGTTCCGAGTGCCCAACCTCAACTCGGGTCAGATGGAGCCCCTCATCTCAGCTCTCACGAGGGAGGAGGAGGAGATGTTTAAGAATATGATGCGCAGACTGCACACCATTTTCCAGGTGGGTCGGCTGTATAATTCGGGTTTTATTTATGATAATCGGTTATAGATGTGTTTAAGACTCGCTTTTATTGATGATGGAGCGGTTATATAAGTGAAGACTTGTGTGGTTCTATATGTTTATTTTATGATGTATTAAGACGTTCCTGAAGACATGTTCTGACTTTATTATTTGATGTGTTAGCATGTTCTTAATGAATTGGTGAATTTCAGTATGCTCGCGAGCGTGATGTCCGAGTGATGGTGGACGCCGAGCAGACCTACTTCCAGCCAGCCATTTCCCGTCTTACTTTAGAAATGATGAAAAAGTACAATCAAGAGAAAGCCATTGTATTCAACACTTACCAATGCTACCTTAAGGAAACCTTCAATAATCTCTCCCTCGACCTTGAGCAAGCTTATCGTCAAAACTTTTACTTCGGAGCCAAGCTGGTGCGAGGGGCCTACATGGAGCAGGTGGGTGGAAGCAGCGCGGTTTTTGCTAGTTTAAATATATTTGATTATCGTAAAAAAGGGCTCGTTATGTATTTACAAAAAAGTTCTTGCAAATAGAGAAGTATTATGAATGATTATATAATACTTCATACTTAATTTATTGATAGTAATAAATATTTTGTAACCAAGGCAGTTGATTCCATCTAATTTAATGGTGACAATTAATGGTTAGCAATCAGGTCGATTCCATACAATTTCATGATGGCATTCATTTAGTAATCAATTCAGTTAATTCCACTGATTATTTTTCCCGCAGGAGCGCGCCCGAGCCGAGGAGCTTGGCTACGAAGACCCCATCAACCCTTCCTTCGACGCAACTACCGATATGTACCACCAGTGTCTCGAAGAGAGTCTGAGACGCATCAAAATGAACAAGAATGTTGGGGACTCTCACAAAGTAAGCTTTGAATCCCTTGTCTATTTTTTAGCTTGTGGGCTGCCAGGTTCATTGTATTTGCTTGCCCTGTTTTAATATTTAAGTTTTTGTTACGAGGGTAAGTATAGCATTGAGGGAGCTTTCTTAGATGCAAGAGAATTAAAGGCTTATGCTCCCACATAACCGTGTGAAGAGTAAAGATGAAAAGTTGTTCATTGGCACTTGTGTAGCATGTGATTTCATTCCTTTGTCAGTAAGCAATAAAATTAAACCAAAGAACTGTATACCAAGGTCAGTGGTTGAGAGTATATTCTGAGGAGGATGGCGAAAGGCATGGTTAAGGGTATTAATGGTGAAACTATTGAATTATTGTCAGTCATTGGAAATATAAAGACGTATTGATAAAAGAAATTGCCTTATCATTTATTTAGATAAACTATAATAACGTGACACTGTACACTGAATTTATTCAATGTTTAGACAAAGATAGCTCCAGAAATGCTTTGCTACTAAGGGATCAAATGTAAGGACTACCTAATTACATGTATTTCACCCCATTCCTTATTTAAAATAGATGGTCAGAGAGGCCAACATATTGACTTCTTGGTGTCTAAAGGCTTGTGAATTTATGTGTAAACAAAATTGATAAAACTTCAGAGAACAGCGCATGTACCTGGTGCCAGTGGATTGAAAGAAATGTCCTTGGAAATAATGATTATGTAATTCCATTACAGATTGCTATCATGGTGGCATCCCACAATGAAGACACGGTGCGCTATACTGTCCAGAAAATGGCAGAGTTTGGCATTCATCCACTCGACCGTGTCATCTGCTTCGGGCAGCTCCTTGGCATGTGCGATCATATCTCCTTGCCTCTTGGTAAGTAGGAGTGTAAACTTCATCTAGCAGTAAAGATTATTGTATAACTTCAGGTTTTTATGCAATGTACAGGCTATGTCGAATTTGCAGTAGCCGCTCAGTCATTTTTATAATTATTGGTTTGGGTGAGTCGGGCTGTTTCAATTATTTTAGTTCCATTACTCTGAATAATTATATATGATTGTCATATTATGTAGGTTAAGTTCAACTGCATACTTACAGGCGACCTTTTCCTTTCACAGGTCAGGCTGGATATTCTGTGTATAAATATGTTCCATATGGTCCAGTGAACGAAGTACTTCCATATTTGTCACGTCGAGCAACAGAAAACAGCTCAATATTGGTAAAGCTCCAGAAAGAAAAGTCACTCTTGCTTCAAGAAATGTGGAGACGCATTAAAAAGGGACACTTTGTTTATCATCCAAAGGGCAATTATATGCCAGTTGGTGCACAAGCATACAAGTGAAGTTGAGATGGGGAATGAAATACAGAGATACAAATTCACACAAAAATATATACATTTTACAGATAATTAGTGATGATGTACTTGATTTTGGAGAAAGGGATAAGTGAAAGATTACCTTTAAACAATAGTAGAGGAAATTTGGTTCCAGGAAGCATTCGCAGGAAATTCAAATGGGTAATCTCGAGTTACTGTACAGGTGTTCAGGTAGAGGATCATGTTTTTTTCGGAACGGGACTGCATTATTTTCTTTGGAATATATCCTTCCATATGCCAGATAACATTCCTCCTTGATGTGTCACTGTGCAACAGCGTGCTGGAAGTATGTAAGCTATGATGAAAAAAAAAAGTTTGCTCTTGTGTTGGGTGTCCAGATCTTTGGTTTAGCATATGAATTTTATTACTAGTTGTGCCAGTCTCACCTGTAAATGAATAAAGAGAGCTATGGCTTAAGATTTGCCACTAAGCATAACCCTGGTACTTAAAGCCTCTATCATGTACAGTATCTCTATGTATAACCTACTTTATAGTATGAGCAAAGACCTAATAGGGTGTATTGATATATATGGCGTATTGGGTTATAATTATTGTGTGTGATCCTTGGCTTGGTGGCTAAAGGGTCAAGCCATACTGCTGGATATGGGTCCAGGTTGTTGTGAATACAGTATTTATACCCGTACTACATATTAGGTTTTTTTGTTCCTCTTACTATGAATGCTAGGGGATTCATTTTCAATGAGCACAGTACTTATATTGAACTGTCTGTCGGAAGTTTTCACGTTTGGTCTTTTAGAGAGAAAAAAAAGTGGTGAAAGATTTAATTAATTATTTGTTACTTGTTTTTTATATACATACCATGTTATGAATGTGTATTATTTGATAATTATTTCAAAAGCGGTTGACATAACAAGTTTATTTGTTAATCTTAATTGTTTGTGATAAATTTGATTTACCATTTATAAATTTTCCCCTTTTGATGTCCTACTTATGTAGGTATACGATGGGGTTTAGAAACATTTAATTTCAAGCATTGATTAAATCCATATGTAACAAGGCTGTATGTAAGATAATTCACTCCTTGTCTATTTCTATTGTCATTTACAGGTTTGAATAAAAGATAAATTAATAGTAGAATCACAAGATTACGTGGAACAAATTATAATCTTTTGATTTTGAAATACATTAGATTCGTAAACATAATTTTCGAAAACAAATATTCGAACAGTAACAAAATTAGTTTTTTTCACACGACATCGAGGAGACAAAACTACAATGGCTGCTTGGTATGTTTATAGAAAATGACTGTTGCTAACATCACAAATGATCCTTCTAATTAATCAAATGCCAACCTGAATATTATAAACTTGTGTCCTTGAGCATATTGAATGTATCTCAATGAATTCTATGGCCTTTAATCACAACTGGCTTCCAGAGTTATGTATTATTTTGATAGATAAGACCCTTGTATATAAAAAACAATGTTGATTTGTTGTGATGAATAGAATCCATTACTTGCTATGGAGGTTTATTACTTTGTTAGATGAAATTGTAATGGACTTCAATGCTAGCTAATGTGGTTCTTGATATTCAATGGTTACTGTGCCAGCTTATGATAACTGGCTTCAAGTATAACTAGGTATAAATAGTTCTCTTGAAGGGTAAATGTTGTGTGGAAGTGTACAGTATATGCTGAAGTGAAGAAAGTGGAGAGCAATTTTCATTTCAGCGCGGCCGTCTTCGTCAAATTGCGTCTCATTTCATTTTGAGGAATTAATGTAGTTTTCACCATAGTGGTTTACCAAAGGGTATAATCAAGCACCATCAAAATTTTTATAACGTTTACTCAAACTTCTCTAATTTTTACCAAGTTATCTAAGCACTTGTTTTTTTTCTTTATATATATATATACACACTTGAAAAAAAACGGTTTAAATGGGAGACCAACATAGTATTATTAGTGGCTTCATATACAATTGTACATTAATAAGAGCATGATAGGCAACAAATAGATAAAAAAAATATTCTACTGTAAAACCAACAGTGAAAGATATATTTTCAATTTAGGTACAAAAAACGAAATAGTCTGTAGTATCTTTGGCAATGAAGTTATTGAAAAACTATTACTACTCTCTCTCTGCATTTTCGATCAGCAGGTACTGTTTGAAGTCGTCTAGAATATTAAGATTAATTACCTATATGAGCATGTCAAGTTTTGGAGCATGTTGGCATTGCTAGATAGTGCTTGCAGTGATAAATCTATCATTTGCAAAGCTTCCTCTTATTACTGTGTATAAACATGTATGTCCATGAGAAAATGAATAATACAAGATATACAATAAAATGTGTAGACTATACACTATACATTGCTGCATTAGTTGACTTCTATCTAGAATAATTTCGCATTGTGCTTAGTCAGTAAATATGTGGCTATAAAAGAAGAATGAATTATGTTTATCAATACAATTACAAGTGAAAGTATGGTAACTTATTCATTGATTACACTTGATCTGCAGTTTGCTTATATGTAAAACTATTACCTGTACCACTTACAGCACAAGTTACACCTGTTGTTCAGGATACATTTTAGATTATATAGAGACAATATATTATTTGATATAAAATTTCTGTGTTATTGTACCAGGTCTGGATGAGTTTTGGTGGACTGTGGCACAGATAATAGATGCTTTAGGTGCCTTTGTTGATAATAGTGCATAAATGTTGTAAGTAAATGAGATGTATATAGTAATGTGTTTGAAAAGCAGATTTATCCTAAATAATGGTTCTGTGAGAAAGTAAAAAAAAAAAAATCACCGATGTACTAGTGTTGTAAAAGAATTTGGGAGTAAATGTCATGCCAAAACTGTACCTTTTCCAGTGTGTAACTGAAATGAGTGGTAAATTTTTTAGGAAAGTGGTGCATCAGACAAAAAAAAAAAGGTTCCAAAAGAGATTATTTAACTTGTGAATCCAGTCCAGTCAGTCTGTATGTTGACTGGCAGAGGTGCAGTTGCTGACACAGACATGGCCATAACCG
This sequence comes from Penaeus vannamei, assembly GCF_042767895.1. NCBI lineage: Eukaryota > Metazoa > Arthropoda > Malacostraca > Decapoda > Penaeidae > Penaeus > Penaeus vannamei. The sequence goes on from NC_091550.1 coordinate 1,327,648, forward strand.
CCGTGCCGTTTATGTCGAGTGATTATAAAAGGTAGACGAAATAAGGAGTTCGGAGCATTGTTTCGACACCAGCAGCCCAGTGTCAGAAGGATTAAGAGTTTAGACTAATTAGAGAATAGGAAGGAATATTTTCCCCTCTGCGAGAGTAAGTTCTTAGGAAGGACATTTTAAAGCAGGTTAATTTGGCAGTTGTCACCACCACCTTGTGTTGATCTGTAAAATTCGTTTGTCAGACTCATTTGTGTCAATTTACAAGATCCTTTAAATGATGGATTGGATATGTATGATTGCAGTTTTCATTTAGGCTTTTTATCGAGACAAATAAATATACACGTCTCAACAGCGGCAGTAAGGTTATCGCTTGTGAGAATAATTAACACTTTACTACAAGGAGCAATAATGGTAATGAACAATGAAAATAGGTAAAAAAAAGTAATTTAATATTATTTCTTATTATCATTATTATTGTTTTTTATAATGATGATAATTTGTGTTTATTTGTGCAAATATCTGTGTACATGTTTTGACTCATTGTCAAAGATTCTGTAACTGCTTCATGTCTTTTCTTCGTCAAAGATCATGAAGAATATAAATATTCCATATTTATTCATATAAATTTCATATGCTTGTGGCTATGTAAACAGGGGAGATTTGCTGGTGTCTAACTGTTCTTTCTGTATATAATATATGTTACGTCAATAAAATTCGAAGCGGTTTTGTTCTTTTCCTTTTGAAAGTCCTTATTTACAAACACTCGTATTTAAAGAAGTGCGTGACTATGGGATAAAATTACATGCTAAATTTCTATTACTTAAAAATAATCAAGATACCAAACTACAATTTAAGTTGGCTTTTAAGAGTAACTGTACCATAACTGTTCATGCTCTGCTGTTGAACAATCTTTTTCCGCATATAATTGTTTTTTATTTATTATCTTTACAATATACTAATAATGCTATTAGGGATATTTTAAGGAGTCCATACATGATCTACTTGAAATATTGATTAAGAATTGAAATGTTAAGTCCACAAGGCCGCATTAATACCCAGTGATGGTTCCATTTCTCTAATATTTCTCATGCTCATACACATACTATAGCATACTATACAGTGATCTATTTTTAAGTAAGTACCTCACCTAAATATGATATTTACATTGCAATGTGGACCACAGATTTATACAAATCTCAAGCAGCCAGGAACGTCATACGTCATGAAAGGTAAAAAAAAAATATATATAAATTAAGCAGAATCTAATCGAATGCAGTGAACGGCTAATGGAACTGTAGACAGGATATAAAGATTACCACACTACTGATAACTTCGGGAGTGCGACACAGACCCCTTGTGTTAAGTATGCTATGAGTGTTGAAAGATTTCTGATGACACGGGCACATCCCTGGCATTCGAACTATAACATATTAACCAAGGACAAAGTTACCAAAATACCATAGCAGTTCGTTTTTTTTTTTTGATATTGGAGTATATTACACAAAGATGTACAGTGCAGCATATACTTCAGACGGGAAGGAGGAGGATTGCGAGATGTGCAATTTATGCAAGAATGAACTTTAGTGTAAAGACATGTAAAAAGGGGAGAGGAGGAGGGGGTTGTGCCACACCTCTCCCAATACTCTTTCTGTCGGGAAATTCATTACTTTAAGTCTATTAAAATGTACAGTATAAAACCTTTACTTGGGTACATCTATACAGGTAACTAGTTGTCAACCTTTGCATTCTGACGACACAGTAAGAACCGAACTTTAAACTCCATCTATATACGAATGCGAATGTAATAGGCATGTTTATGCTTACGTTCCCTCGAAAATGTACAAAGCTACTGTAAGTTACTCTCTTAGAAAACGAGAAACTATAATTGAGAGGAAACTTAATAAATTTAGATTGATTTTCAACTTTTCTCTAGAGTTTCCGACTAAGCTGGCAACAACTGCAATAAAATACACTGATGCCAAACCTTATGCAGCATAAATGAAGGCTCGCGGTGACACGGATAAAGGGAATCTAATCTATGAGCATAATCTCAGGAACACTAACAAACTAGGATGTTATTGGAAATGACGCCTGACACAAAAAAATGAAGAATCTGACGACTTTGGCATCCTATGGAATGTAATGTCCTAAGGGAATTTTTCCTATAGTTCCGCCTAACGAATCGTGATGTATCTGGTACCGTTGGGTTCCTCTCTCACTATAGTTTAATAGAATATATATATAGAAATCATATAAAAGAGAGCATACGAACACCATGCAGGAGAGGCATTGCCGTCTGTCTGACACTTCTGTTGTGAATATGTGGATTTTTCTTTTACTTTGAGTGGGTGTTGGCGCCCCCTGTCCACGCCCTCCCCTGCCATCTGAGCCAAGCTTGTCGCTAATGGGGAGGTTGGGGAGGTCTCCATGCATAAAAACTACATATTTGCATTGCACGGTGAGAGGAATCCATACCAACATCGTCGCAATCCGTTCAGCAGAATCATTAGAAAAAAATACCTATCATAAGAAACTTCTCCACTCTAGCATTTCCTACACAAACCTATAATAAGGGTATTGGCGAGGAAGTAAAGCTCAAAAACTTCCAAGCGATCCATCCTTGTCGTTCACCCTATCCAAACTTCTAAGGTTGAACGGCTTCACCACACATTGCACCCATCAGCTAATCATCATTAATTGTCTATTTCACTGCCTTGTCCAGAGATGTATGAATTACTTTCCTGACTGAGACTGTAATAAGGGCTCGAAATCGATGTACCCAATTTCTATATCACAAACACATTAATGAATAGGAGTAAGTAATAATGGCGAGAAAATAAATGTGCTAGACATCAAAGGTCATATAGCACTAAATGAATAAGAAAGACTGAAAGGTAAAATGAAATACATATTGTAGTTCCGAGAGAAGTACTTTAGAAGCTCCAAGTTGGCGGCCATTTTGGTTCTCCTAACCCTGTTTGCACGCAACGGTTTCAATTAATTTTGCCGTTCAATTTATGTACACACGGTGAGCTTTGGCTATGTGAACACAGGAATGCTCTTGCAGCGGCGAGAAAAAATGACAAGAAAGCGAGGAGACGAAATAATCGAACAGAATTGTAGCAGACGACCTAAGCGAGGAAAATCAAACGAGCCAAAGGGAATTGTATTTAGTCGTGACGTGACTTTAGACACTGACGACCAGATAATTAGAGCCATTAAGATTTATAAAATAATAATAATAAGAACGGTACCCATGAGAAGCCAGTCAAAATTCAAATCACTTCCGTCACAGGTAGACTGTGTGTAATGGAAACGCACGGGGATTACGGACGCAATTCCAGCCAACAGTGACGCTTTTGACTCGCTTGCCATTTCGGATGCACTGGTCAAGAGATCATACGAGGTGAAGATTTACTATGAATGTGCT
>NC_091550.1:1336068-1348568 GCF_042767895.1 Penaeus vannamei
ACACGTATAGAAAACGAGTTTATAGAAAATGTAGACATAAACAAAGTTTTTTTTCGATTTAACGGTAAATATAAGTCCGGCGCAACTTATACTGTCTTCCATCCCATTATTTTTTCCGCTCTATAACATGGCGGTGTCCATTTCTCTCTATCTACGCGCGTCCGTCTCCGTAACCTCTACCACAGCCCCTCTAGCTTCGTGCGTTGATCTAGGTAACAAATAGACCCTCTAGCTTCGTGCGTTGATCTCGGTAACAAATAGACCATCTAGCTTCGTGCGTTGATCTCGGTAACAAATAGACCCTCTAGCTTCGTGCGTTGATCTAGGTAACAAATAGACCCACTAGCTTCGTGCGTTGATCTCGGTAACAAATAGACCCTCTAGCTTCGTGCGTTGATCTCGGTAACAATTAGACCCTCTAGCTTCGTGCGTTGATCTCGGTAACAATTAGACCCTCTAGCTTCGTGCGTTGATCTCGGTAACAAATAGACCATCTAGCTTCGTGCGTTGATCTCGGTAACAAATAGACCCTCTAGCTTCGTGCGTTGATCTCGGTAACAAATAGACCCTCTAGCTTCGTGCGTTGATCTCGGTAACAAATAGACCCTCTAGCTTCGTGCGTTGATCTCGGTAACAATTAGACCCTCTAGCTTCGTGCGTTGATCTCGGTAACAAATAGACCCTCTAGCTTCGTGCGTTGATCTCGGTAACAAATAGACCCTCTAGCTTCGTGCGTTGATCTCGGTAACAAATAGACCCTCTACCTCCGTGCGTCCCAGTTACGGAATATTAGAATGTTGGGGGCAGTGTGTCCATACAATAAAGATTCGCTATTTTCTCTGACATTTAACAAATTCCGGGTCTCCAGTTACACCGGACATGACACTGTGTCACACTCGGTTCGCAACGCAGGTAGAACTGATAGAAATACTTTGATGACGAGGTTTATGGATTATGATATATTTCATCTTTAATTATGCCACGATCAATGAGGTCTCCACAGGGGGTCGCAGGGGGAAAAGTCCCCAGCATTAGACAATATTATTCATCAGACATTATTAATATTTCCCCCTGCAATTTAACTGATGCCCTCATGCCCTCTCCTGCTGTTGGGGTCAACGTTATGGGAGTTCGAGGGGGGGGGGGCGGGTCAACAACACTTAATATATATTTGGAAGCTTGAACGTAAGAGGAATCCACCATACCAAAATCGGCACAATCCGTAAGGCAGAATTATTAGAAAAAATACCACACAGAACAAAACATATACTTCACCAGTATACTCAGCAGCAACATGTCGATTTGAGGTGTATCGTGAAACGCTCTAAATTTTCGTTGTTAGTCCTCCGTGTATAGTACACCTGGGAGTGAAGGAAACAATGGCCGCCCAGTCGCCACCCCCCCCCCCTTGTGCACACAGCTGCCCCCTGGCCAAGGACACTGCTGCGCCCCCTGCTTCGAAACCTTGGCTTCGCGAATCCTCATAATACGCACACTAGATTCGGACGCAGTTTTTGATATCGTTATAGTTCCCGCAGAATGTGAGGTTGAAGATTATATTATAATGCATATCTATCATTCTCTCTCTCTCTCTCTCTCTCTCTCTCTCTTTATATATATATATATATATATATATATGTATATATGTATATATATACATATATATATGTATATATATGTATATATATGTATATATATATATATATATATATATATATGCTTATATGCTATTTATATATGTATCACATACGTAAAATGAGCAAGGTCCCCAATTTCCCAATTCATTAATTTTCTCAAAGTTCCGCAATTTAGTACCACGATGCTACAATAAATAGATCTATTGTATTCTAAGCATGTTACTCTCCCCATCTCTCTCTCTCTCTATCTCTCCCACCCTCCCCATCTCTCTCTCTCCCTCTCTCCCTCTCTCTTTCTCTCCCTCCCTCCCTCCCTCCCTCCCTATCTCCCTCTGGTGCAATTGTCTCGAACTGTTAAAGAAGTAATGGTATCGATAGTGATGAGAGGAAGTGAAAAAGTAGGTCTATGCGTACTAGCATATAGTACGTTTTAGTGCGTACTATATATTGTATGAAAGTTGCTCGTCGGCGCGTGTGTAGAGAACTAACCAATCATGGACATTAACTATTTGTTTAAGTGTCCCTCTAACTGACCAATATTCTGCATTTTCTGTTATATGCATAAAAGAGATAATTGTATATTTAAGGGGTAACTACAATATATATAAAAAAAATATTTATCTATATTATTTTTATTATCATTATTATTCTTAAGAAATTGAAAGAACTTAGAATACTTAACTTTGTAGAAAATATAATAGGGAATCTATGGAAAATAAACGGTCACCACATTAAGCATTAAATAAAGATGAATCAGCTGAGACAGCTCTAAGTAGCTGAAACAGATAAGATCACATTTATGATTATTACCACACAGTGAAATGGCTCTCTCTCTATATTAGTGGGTACATCTCATTATCGTGCCTGTATGCAAGGGGGTGTAGGTTGTATATTTCATTAGTTTAATAAAGCGGAAACTACATTTTTAACCACACCATTGAACAAGTAAGGTTATTTTTCCATATGGTTTTAACTTTGAAGCCTATTCCTAAATCTTGTTTCTCATTCGGAATCTTTCCTCCGCAATATAATAGACACTTATTTTCCAGTATCTATCTCTCTATCCGTCTATTTATCTAGCTATGCATCTATCTATCTCTCTATCCATCCATCTGTTTATCTAATTGTTTATATGTCTGTCCATGTATGTCCATGTATGTATGTATGTATGTATATGCATGCATGTATGTACGTGTATGTCTGTATGCATCTATCCATACACATGGATAGATACATATAACAGTTGCCATCCTAGGAAATATCCAGAGAGGCTACTGGGAGTATCTACTGATTAGTATCATTATTATTATAATAATTACTATTGTTATTATTGTTATCATTGTTACTATCATTACTATCATTATCATTATTATTACCATCATCATCATCATTATCATCATTATTATTACTATTATTGCTATTATAATAATGATAACAACAATAATAATAATAATAATAATAACATAAATGATAATAATAATTATTAATATTATCATTATTATCATTATGATTATTATTATTGTTATTAATATCATTATTATTATTATCATTATCATCATCGTTACTAATGTTATTATCGTTATTTTTATTATTATTTTCGATGTGGGTGGGTGTGTTGGTATCCAATACCCAAACAAAAAGTGTTCAATTCCCTCCCCCCCCCACCCCCCGCTAAGCCCCACCCCCTAATTTTACACATCTTTTATTTTTTTTTAATTACTGCTCTCAATGTTTAAAGTGCGATCATAAGGTCGGTTTTCAAAAGGCTGTGTTCTTGCCGCTGATGAAAATTGTCGCTAATACCTTGGCATTCTCTAGCGAGTTAAATATTATGTAGACTGACGTGTATTAGGAATATCATTTTATAAACATATCAAGCATAATGTATACGTTTCAGTATTTCTAAGGCTTTTTTGGGTCTCTATTTAAAGAAATTTATAATTCGTTTATATCGTTCTAAACTGAAATAGAAATAGGCTGTGTGTCTTTACTATCATCCTCAATAGTCTATCTTGCTGTTACGATATATATATATATATATATATATATATATATATATATATATATATATATATATATATATATATATATGTGTGTGTGTGTGTGTGTGTGTGTGTGTGTGTGTGTGTGTGTGTGTGTGTGTGTGTGTGTGTGTGTGTGTATATATATATTTACTCAATATCAATTTCGTTAAAAGACAGCGACAGAGACAAAAACAGAGACATTTCATCTAAGCTTCTCCGTAATTTATTTAACGCACACACATACATATGTATGTGCATGTATGAATAGATGAGTGCCTGTTTATACATTAATATCAGTACCTCTTTGGTAACTGTTTCATCGTCTCATTGCGATGCCTTCTGCTACCGGTGATCTTCTTGTTATTGAAGAACATGCATCAACATTTGTTATTTTTTTCTTTTTGTGTATTTGCGAAACCACAACACATAAGCAAGCACACACACACAAGCACACACACACACACAAGCACACACATAAGCAAACACACACGCAAGGCCACAGACTCACAAGCACACACACACACACAAGCACACACATAAGCAAACACACTCACAAGGCCACACACTCACAAGCACACACACACACACACAAGCAAACACACACACACATACACAAGCGCCCCCTTCCACCCGCACGCCCTACTCTCCGCAAGCAAACACACTCACAAGGGCACACACTCACAAGCACACACACACACACACAAGCAAACATACACACACATACACAAGCACCCCCTTCCCCCCCGCCCCCAACACACACACACACAAGCAAACACACACACACATACACAAGCACCCCCTTCCACCCCCACCCCCATCCCCCTCCCCCCCAACACACACACACACACACGTTACACAGAGCATCACAAAGGCAACCATCTCCTTATAACACTAACAGTCCAGTGAACATCTCCTTATAACATTAACATCCAGTGAACATCTTATAACATTAACATCCAGTGAACATCTCCTTATAACATTAACATCCAGTGAACATCTCCTTATAACATTAACATCCAGTGAACATCTCCTTATAACATGAACATCCAGTGAACATCTCCTTATAACATTAACATCCAGTGAACATCTCCTTATAACATTAACATCCAGTGAACATCTCCTTATAACATGAACATCCAGTGAACATCTCCTTATAACATTAACATCCAGTGAACATCTCCTTATAACATGAACATCCAGTGAACATCTCCTTATAACATTAACATCCAGTGAACATCTCCTTATAACATTAACATCCAGTGAACATCTCCTTATAACATTAACATCCAGTGAACATCTCCTTATAACATGAACATCCAGTGAACATCTCCTTATAACATTAACATCCAGTGAACATCTCCTTATAACATTAACATCCAGTGAACATCTCCTTATAACATTAACATCCAGTGAACATCTCCTTATAACATTAACATCCAGTGAACATCTCCTTATAACATTAACATCCAGTGAACATCTCCTTATAACATTAACATCCAGTGAACATCTCCTTATAACATGAACATCCAGTGAACATCTCCTTATAACATTAACATCCAGTGAACATCTCCTTATAACATGAACATCCAGTGAACATCTCCTTATAACATTAACATCCAGTGAACATCTCCTTATAACATTAACATCCAGTGAACATCTCCTTATAACATTAACATCCAGTGAACATCTCCTTATAACATTAACATCCAGTGAACATCTCCTTATAACATTAACATCCAGTGAACATCTCCTTATAACATTAACATCCAGTGAACATCTCCTTATAACATGAACATCCAGTGAACATCTCCTTATAACATTAACATCCAGTGAACATCTCCTTATAACATGAACATCCAGTGAACATCTCCTTATAACATTAACATCCAGTGAACATCTCCTTATAACATTAACATCCAGTGAACATCTCCTTATAACATTAACATCCAGTGAACATCTCCTTATAACATTAACATCCAGTGAACATCTCCTTATAACATGAACATCCAGTGAACATCTCCTTATAACATTAACATCCAGTGAACATCTCCTTATAACATGAACATCCAGTGAACATCTCCTTATAACATTAACATCCAGTGAACATCTCCTTATAACATGAACATCCAGTGAACATCTCCTTATAACATTAACATCCAGTGAACATCTCCTTATAACATGAACATCCAGTGAACATCTCCTTATAACATTAACATCCAGTGAACATCTCCTTATAACATTAACATCCAGTGAACATCTTATAACATTAACATCCAGTGAACATCTCCTTATAACATTAACATCCAGTGAACATCTCCTTATAACATTAACATCCAGTGAACATCTCCTTATAACATGAACATCCAGTGAACATCTCCTTATAACATTAACATCCAGTAAACATCTCCTTATAACATGAACATCCAGTGAACATCTCCTTATAACATCAACATCCAGTGAACATCTCCTTATAGCATTAACATCCAGTGAACATCTCCTTATAACATTAACATCCAGTGAACATCTTATAACATTAACATCCAGTGAACATCTCCTTATAACATCAACATCCAGTGAACATCTCCTTATAACATTAACATCCAGTGAACATCTCCTTATAACATTAACATCCAGTAAACATCTCCTTATAACATGAACATCCAGTGAACATCTCCTTATAACATCAACATCCAGTGAACATCTCCTTATAACATCAACATCCAGTGAACATCTCCTTATAACATTAACATCCAGTGAACATCTCCTTATAACATCAACATCCAGTGAACATCTCCTTATAACATCAACATCCAGTGAACATCTCCTTATAACATGAACATCCAGTGAACATCTCCTTATAACATTAACATCCAGTGAACATCTCCTTATAACATTAACATCCAGTGAACATCTCCTTATAACATGAACATCCAGTGAACATCTTATAACATTAACATCCAGTGAACATCTCCTTATAACATTAACATCCAGTGAACATCTCCTTATAACATTAACATCCAGTGAACATCTCCTTATAACATTAACATCCAGTGAACATCTCCTTATAACACTAACAGTCCAGTGAACATCTCCTTATAACATTAACATCCAGTGAACATCTCCTTATAACATTAACATCCAGTGAACATCTCCTTATAACATTAACATCCAGTGAACATCTCCTTATAACATTAACATCCAGTGAACATCTCCTTATAACATGAACATCCAGTGAACATCTCCTTATAACATTAACATCCAGTGAACATCTCCTTATAACATTAACAGTCCAGTGAACATCTCCTTATAACATTAACATCCAGTGAACATCTCCTTATAACATGAACATCTCCTTATAACATTAACATCCAGTGAACATCTCCTTATAACACTAACAGTCCAGTGAACATCTCCTTATAACATTAACATCCAGTGAACATCTCCTTATAACATTAACATCCAGTGAACATCTCCTTATAACATTAACATCCAGTGAACATCTCCTTATAACATGAACATCCAGTGAACATCTCCTTATAACATTAACATCCAGTGAACATCTCCTTATAACATGAACATCCAGTGAACATCTCCTTATAACATGAACATCCAGTGAACATCTCCTTATAACATTAACATCCAGTGAACATCTCTTTATAACATTAACATCCAGTGAACATCTTATAACATTAACATCCAGTGAACATCTCCTTATAACATTAACATCCAGTGAACATCTCCTTATAACATTAACATCCAGTGAACATCTCCTTATAACATTAACATCCAGTGAACATCTCCTTATAACACTAACAGTCCAGTGAACATCTCCTTATAACATTAACATCCAGTGAACATCTCCTTATAACATGAACATCCAGTGAACATCTCCTTATAACATTAACATCCAGTGAACATTTCCTTATAACATGAACATCCAGTGAACATCTCCTTATAACATTAACATCCAGTGAACATCTCCTTATAACATTAACATCCAGTGAACATCTCCTTATAACATTAACATCCAGTGAACATCTCCTTATAACATTAACATCCAGTGAACATCTCCTTATAACATTAACATCCAGTGAACATCTCCTTATAGCATTAACATCCAGTGAACATCTCCTTATAACATTAACATCCAGTGAACATCTCCTTATAGCATTAACATCCAGTGAACATCTCCTTATAACATGAACATCCAGTGAACATCTCCTTATAACATTAACATCCAGTGAACATCTCCTTATAACATTAACATCCAGTGAACATCTCCTTATAACATTAACATCCAGTGAACATCTCCTTATAGCATTAACATCCAGTGAACATCTCCTTATAACATTAACATCCAGTGAACATCTCCTTATAGCATTAACATCCAGTGAACATCTCCTTATAACATGAACATCCAGTGAACATCTCCTTATAACATTAACATCCAGTGAACATCTCCTTATAACATGAACATCCAGTGAACATCTCCTTATAACATTAACATCCAGTGAACATCTCCTTATAGCATTAACATCCAGTGAACATCTCCTTATAACATTAACATCCAGTGAACATCTCCTTATAGCATTAACATCCAGTGAACATCTCCTTATAACATTAACATCCAGTGAACATCTCCTTATATCATTAACATCCAGTGAACATCTCCTTATAACATTAACATCCAGTGAACATCTCCTTATAGCATTAACATCCAGTGAACATCTCCTTATAACATGAACATCCAGTGAACATCTCCTTATAGCATTAACATCCAGTGAACATCTCCTTATAACATTAACATCCAGTGAACATCTCCTTATAGCATTAACATCCAGTGAACATCTCCTTATAACATTAACATCCAGTGAACATCTCCTTATAGCATTAACATCCAGTGAACATCTCCTTATAACATTAACATCCAGTGAACATCTCCTTATAGCATTAACATCCAGTGAACATCTCCTTATAACATGAACATCCAGTGAACATCTCCTTATAACATTAACATCCAGTGAACATCTCCTTATAGCATTAACATCCAGTGAACATCTCCTTATAACATTAACATCCAGTGAACATCTCCTTATAACATGAACATCCAGTGAACATCTCCTTATAACATTAACATCCAGTGAACATCTCCTTATAGCATTAACATCCAGTGAACATCTCCTTATAACATTAACATCCAGTGAACATCTCCTTATAGCATTAACATCCAGTGAACATCTCCTTATAACATTAACATCCAGTGAACATCTCCTTATATCATTAACATCCAGTGAACATCTCCTTATAACATTAACATCCAGTGAACATCTCCTTATAGCATTAACATCCAGTGAACATCTCCTTATAACATGAACATCCAGTGAACATCTCCTTATAGCATTAACATCCAGTGAACATCTCCTTATAACATTAACATCCAGTGAACATCTCCTTATAGCATTAACATCCAGTGAACATCTCCTTATAACATTAACATCCAGTGAACATCTCCTTATAGCATTAACATCCAGTGAACATCTCCTTATAACATTAACATCCAGTGAACATCTCCTTATAGCATTAACATCCAGTGAACATCTCCTTATAACATGAACATCCAGTGAACATCTCCGCCTGACCCAAGGACCACGGTGCAGTTCGCTCACATCCCCAGCGGCGAACACACTAACAGTAAAAAAAAATCTGTTTAACCAAGATGAAAAAATGCAAAGAAAGAAAAGGAAAGAGATAAAAACGAAAGCAAAACAAAGAAAATATAGAAACATAAGAGAAGAAGAAAACAAGAAATCAAAGAAAAGGAAAAAAAAAGGAAAATAAAAGACGAAAAAGAGAAAACCAGTAAGAAAAAAAATCTGTTTAACCAGGATGAAAAAATGCAAAGAAAGAAAAGGATAATATTAAAAAAGAAAGCAAAATAAGGAAAATATAGAAACATAAGAAAATAAGAAAACAAGAAATCAAAGGAAAGGAAAAAAAAGGGAAATAAAATAAAAGAAAAAGAGAAAACCAGTAAGAAAAAAAATCTGAGTTTAACCAGGATGAAAAAATGCAAAGGAAGAAAAGGAAAGAGATATTAAAAAACGAAAGCAAAACAAAGAAAATATAGAAACATGAGAGAAGAAGAAAACAAGAAATCAAAGGAAAGGAAAAAAAAGGAAAAAAAAAAAGATGAAAAAGAGAAAACCAGTAAAAAAAAATCTGAGTTCACCCAGGATGAAAAAATGCAAAGAAAGAAAAGGAAAGAGATATTAAAAACGAAAGCAAAACAAATATAGAAACATAAGAGAAGAAGAAAACAAGAAATCAAAGAAAAGGAAAAAAAAAGGAAAATAAAAGACGAAAAAGAGAAAACCAGTAAGAAAAAAAATCTGTTTAACCAGGATGAAAAAATGCAAAGAAAGAAAAGGATAATATTAAAAAAGAAAGCAAAATAAGGAAAATATAGAAACATAAGAAAATAAGAAAACAAGAAATCAAAGGAAAGGAAAAAAAAGGGAAATAAAATAAAAGAAAAAGAGAAAACCAGTAAGAAAAAAAATCTGAGTTTAACCAGGATGAAAAAATGCAAAGGAAGAAAAGGAAAGAGATATTAAAAAGCGAAAGCAATACAAAGAAAATATAGAAACATGAGAGAAGAAGAAAACAAGAAATCAAAGAAAAGGAAAAAAAAGGAAAAAAAAAATAAAAGACGAAAAAGAGAAAACCAGTAAGAAAAAAAATCTTTCAACCAGGATGAAAAAATGCAAAGAAAGAAAAGGATAATATTAAAAAACGAAAGCAAAACAAAGAAAATATAGACACATAAGAGAAAAGAAGAAAACAAGAAATCAAAGAAAAGGAAAAAAAAGGAAAAGAAATAAAAGACGAAAAAGAGAAAACCAGTAAGAAAAAAAATCTGAGTTCAACCAGGATGAAAAAATGCAAAGAAAGAAAAGGATAATATTAAAAACGAAAGCAAAACAAATATAGAAACATAAGAAAAGAAGAAAAAAAGAAAAGAAAAAAAAAACAAAAAACAAATAAAAGACGAAAAAGAGAAATATAAAATAAGAACAAACAAAAGGGCAAGAACAGGAAAAGAAAAACCTAACCGGTGTTCTTGTGTAGAAGCAGATAAGTAGAGTGAACAGGGAGTACAGTTGGTCAGTCGTGTGCGTACCCTCACTCGCACCACACCTGGAATAATAACACACCTTGGCCGTCGGAGGAGCACACAGAACCCTCTCCACATAGCACACTTGTAAGTCGATCTGAACTCTCTTGAAATACTCTTGTTGAAGTGTTTTTGTAACCTATGGCTTTTGGTGAGAGAGGGATAAAGGTATTTAATGTGGAGAAGCGGTGTTTACGTGGACGAAAAAGCTTGTGGTTGGTGTCCCTTGTGAACCAAACTATGGGGATTTTATCGTACCATGTTCATTATATTCGTCATTATTGGATTTTTTGAGTATATATCGCGCTGTGGTGTTCTGATACAGCGTTTGGATAAATACTTATGTTTACAGATTCCATGTGTAACAAGGCAGGTTCCATGTCGGGATTAAATGGTTGAAAATTTGTATTGATAAGGCAAAAGTGAGGATAAAAATCATAGTCTGTGCATTTTTTACTATACGTGATTCTAAATCCATATGCATCGTATGTTAAATTCAATAATAACGACAGTACATACAAAGTCAATTTTCCATAGAGTAGAGTTCAAAGACATTTGGGAAGATATGATCCCCCGAGCCTGATGCAGTTGTTCAATCTTTAAATCAATAGTTTTTTTTTTTATATCGAAACGGGAATACCATTGCGTGCTCTACCTAAATTGCGTGTGTTTTTTAAAATATTCTTAATATAAAAAAAAACCACGAAAGAATGATCCCAAGAACCCGTAGATTCGGATTGTGCCTCGTGTACATATATCCTACTGTATCTGTGTAATAATAATCAATTCATTTTTTGCTTCTAAACTTTTAATCATTTGCACCTACTAAACTTTCTAGAGTGCAATCCCTTGCTTGAGGGAACCACAAGTTGCAACTGGACATCAAAGGCAGAAAAAAAACACACTTCCATGTGGGTGTCTTTATATATAAAGTGTATATATACAAGAACACAAGCGCAAATAGGGTTTAAACTCGAATGTGTCATATTTTAAGCTAAACCTTCAGAAAATGAAAACCATCCTAAAGAGGTTTATTTAATGTTCAGTGACAGGAAATAAGTCACAGTAGGACATTGCAATTACAAGGCTAAGTAATACAGTTTTGATTCCATTAAAGTGAGGAATATAAGGTTGACCGGTGCGTAGGATTTGGTTTGTTGTAATAGTCGACGTCGAGATCTTACGGTCAGGTCGAATTTTGTTTCAAAATCGGTGAAACATCGTTAAAATTAAGCTTGGGTTGGGTTGGGTTAGAGCAGTGTTGTCCAAACTGGTGTCCGCAACATAGATCATATTGGTACGAGAACATACAAGGAACACACACACACACATACATGCAGACACACACACACACACATACACACACACACACATACACAAACAGAAACATCACATGTTCTATGAATCATCTTTTTTATTCGTGTATTAATTTCGAATTTATTGAGCAACACTCCTGCAATGCAGTCTTTTCATAATTAGTATATCATTTGCATTATCCTAAATAAGTTTGTTTAGCCATGGTGGGCGGCGGAGGGGGGGGGGGTGTACGTAACAGTACAAGAAGGAAATAAATGGTACAATAGACATAATTTCTGGACAACATTGGACACCATTTTTACGCTTGGTTTTTGTAAAATTCTGTGCGTTAAAAATGTCAGACTTTGA
>NC_091550.1:1353568-1356068 GCF_042767895.1 Penaeus vannamei
GTAGGTATGTGTATATGTATCTATGCATGTATGTATGTGTGTTTATGTATTGTTTGTGTGCGTGCGTGTGCGTGTGTATGTGTGTAAAGCGTGTAGGTATGTGTAGGTAATAATATTATAGTATCTATGCATGTATGTATGTGTGTTTATGTATTGTTTGTGTGCGTGCGTGTGCGTGTGTATGTGTAGGTATGTGTATATGTATCTATGCATGTATGTATGAGTGTGTATGTATTGTTTGTGTGCGTGCGCGCTTGTGTGTATGTGTAGGTATGTGTATATGTATCTATGCATGTATGTATGAGTGTGTATGTATTGTTTGTGTGCGTGCGTGTGTGTGTGTATGTGTGGGTATGTGTATATGTATCTATGCATGTATGTATGTGTGTTTATGTATTGTTTGTGTGCGTGCGTGTGCGTGTGTATGTGTATATGTGAATGCATGTATGTATGTATCTATGCATGGATGTATGTATGCATGTATGTATTGTTTGTGTGCGTGTGCGTTTGCGTACGTGTACGTGTAGGTATGTGTATATAAGTATATATGTGAATGCATGTATGTATGTATCTATGCATGGATGTATGTATAAATGTATGTATTGTTTGTGTGCGTGTGCGTTTGCGTGCGTGTACGTGTAGGTATGTGTATATAAGTATATATGTGAATGCATGTATGTATGTATGTATCTATAGATGTATGTATGCATGTATGTATTGTTTGTGTGCGTGTGCGTTTGCGTACGTGTACGTGCAGGTATGTGTATATAAGTACATATGTGAATGCATTTATGTATGTATCTATGCATGGATGTATGTATGCATGTATGTATTGTTTGTGTGCGTGTGCGTTTGCGTGCGTGTACGTGTAGGTACGTGTATATAAGTATATATGTGAATGCATGTATGTATGTATCTATGCATGGATGTATGTATGCATGTATGTATTGTTTGTGTGCGTGTGCGTTTGCGTGCGTGTACGTGCAGGTATGTGTATATAAGTATATATGTGAATGCATGTATGCTTGTATCTATGCATGGATGTATGTATGCATGTATGTATTGTTTGTGTGCGTGTGCGTTTGCGTGCGTGTACGTGCAGAACATGTGTATATAAGTGGGCATATATGTGAAGATACGTAACATCCTTAATATCATCATGGATGTATGCATGTATGTATTGTTTGTGTGCGTGTGCGTTTGCGTGCGTGTACGTGCAGGTACGTGTATATAAGTATATATGTGAATGCATGTATGTATGTATGTATGTATAGATCCTGTATGTCCATAACCGTATCCCTCCGCCTTCCACCCCAAGCCGGGAAAGCGATCCGAACACTTGTCGAACCCAAGGCTACGTCACTCGCCTTCGTTGTACGTCGGTTTCGGACGAATATTAAATCCCCTTTGACGCAAGTTCGTAAATTGGCGGTTCGGTCAGCGGTCGTCCTCCGAATACCAGAGATTCGAGTAACTGTTTATCTCTCATGACTGTTAGAGGAGGAAATATTTGTCAGTACCGCCTGGCAAGTATTTTAGTTTACCGTTATTATCGACTCGCACGTAGGCAGAGGGTGCGCGTGGTTTACTAATTATAACTACGGAAATTATCACGGTATCAAATCTTATATATATTTTTTTCCTTCTCGGAGGAACTGTAGGTAAGATATCCTACATATTTTTTTTTTCCCTCTCCAAGCAACGGTAGTCAAAAGATGTCGCAGTGCAAGTCCAACCTGATAAGCAGACGAGAAAAATTAAGATTAAAAAAAGTGACTTTAAGAAAGAAGAAAATGGAAAAAACCGACCGATCAATCTACATCTCCTTCACCTTGTAATCTTGAACGGTATGCGAACGTCACCCGCGAGGAGGAGGAAAAAAAAGGAGAAAGAGAACAGGAGGAAAGGGAGGATGAGGAGGGGGAGGAGGAGGAAGAGGAGCAAGAGGAGGGGGAGGAGGAGGAGAAGGAGAGGGATGAGGGAGGGAGGAGGAGAGGAGGAGGAAGAGGAGCAAGAGGAAGGGAGGAAGGAAGGGAGCAGAGAGGAAGGGAGGGAAGAGGAGGAAGAAGGAGTGGGGATGAAAGGAAGGAAGGAGGAAGTAGGAAGGAGAAGAGGGAGCAAGAAGGAGGGGAGGAGAAGAGGAGCAAGAGGAGGAAGGAAGAGGAGGGGGAGGGGAGGAAGAGGAAGAGTGAGGGGGATGAGGAGGAGGAAGAGGAGACGATGGGTGAGAGGGAGGGGAGGAAGAGGAGGGATAGGAGGAAAGAAGAGGAAGGAGGAGGGAGGAAGAGGATGGAAGAGGAGGAGAGGAAGAGGAGGGAGGATGGGGAGTGAGGAGTGATGAGGAAGAGGAAGAGGGGGAGGATGAGGAGGAAGAGGAGACGTGGGTGAAGAGGAGGAAGGGAGGAGGAGGAGGAAGAGGAGGGACGTGGAGGGAGGAAGGAGGAGGAAGAAGAGGAGAAAGAGGAGGAGGATGAAGGGAGGGGAGGAGGAAGCAGGGAGG
>NC_091550.1:1363568-1383568 GCF_042767895.1 Penaeus vannamei
GCTTTTTTTTTTTTCTTTTTTTTTATTTTTTTTTACTATTTTTAGTTTTTGATTCGCTTTTTTTTTAGTTTTTGATTCGCTTTTTTTTAGTTTTTGATTCGGGGAGGGAGAGGGAGACCGAGAGAGAGAGAGAGAGAGACAGAGACCGAGAGAGAGAGAGAGACAGAGACCGAGAGCGAGAGAGAGCGAGAGAGAGAAAGCGAAGACAGATAAACCCCTTTAAACCCCGCCCTCGTGTCTCCCCCCCCCCACCCCCCCACCCCCCTCCAGCGCCCATTCCCGCCCCAAGCGAATGCTCTTCTACTACACCTCCGAGAGACGTCTGAGCCTGCCGCCCGCGACGCTTCTGGCCCTCACGCCCTCGCTCAGCCTTCCCTTCGCCAGAGGACTTCCCACGGGATACGGGGCCGCCATGACCGTTTCGGTTCCCTTCGAAAGGACGTTCCGAATAGCTTTTTTTTCTTTCTTTTTTTTTCTATGTTTCTTTATATTATTTTTTACTATTTTTAGTTTTTCATTCGCTTTTTTAGTTTTTGATTCGCTTTTTTAGTTTTTCATTCGCTTTTTTTTAGTTTTTGATTCGCTTTTTTTTAGTTTTTGATTCGCTTTTTTTTTAGTTTTTGATTCGCTTTTTTTTAGTTTTTGATTCGCTTTTTTTTAGTTTTTGATTCGCTTTTTTTTAGTTTTTGATTCGCTTTTTTTTAGTTTTTGATTCGCTTTTTTTCGTTTTTGATTCGCTTTTTTTTAGTTTTTGATTCGCTTTTTTTTCGTTTTTGATTCGCTTTTTTTCGTTTTTGATTCGCTTTTTTTTAGTTTTTGATTCGCTTTTTTTTAGTTTTTGATTCGCTTTTTTTTAGTTTTTGATTCGCTTTTTTTTAGTTTTTGATTCGCTTTTTTTTAGTTTTTGATTCGCTTTTTTTTAGTTTTTGATTCGCTTTTTTTTAGTTTTTGATTCGCTTTTTTTTAGTTTTTGATTCGCTTTTTTTTAGTTTTTGATTCGCTTTTTTTCGTTTTTGATTCGCTTTTTTTTAGTTTTTGATTCGCTTTTTTTTAGTTTTTGATTCGCTTTTTTTTAGTTTTTGATTCGCTTTTTTTTAGTTTTTGATTCGCTTTTTTTTAGTTTTTGATTCGCTTTTATTTTTTTTTCTCTCTATATTATTATTACTATTTTCAGTTTTTTATTCGCTTTTTTTAGTGTTTGATTCGCTTTTTTTTCGTTTTTGATTCGCTTTTTTTTTAGTTTTTGATTCGCTTTTTTTTAGTTTTTGATTCGGGGAGGGAGAGGGAGAGGGAGAGAGAGAGAGAGAGAGAGAGACAAAGAGACCGAGAGCGAGAGAGAGCGAGAGAGAGAAAGCGAAGACAGATAAACCCCTTTAAACCCCGCCCTCGTGTCTCCCCCCCTCCCCCTCCCCCTCCCCCCCCCACCCCCTCCAGCGCCCATTCCCGCCCCAAGCGAATGCTCTTCTACTACACCTCCGAGAGACGTCTGAGCCTGCCGCCCGCGACGCTTCTGGCCCTCACGCCCTCGCTCAGCCTTCCCTTCGCCAGAGGACTTCCCACGGGATACGGGGCCGCCATGACCGTTTCGGTTCCCTTCGAAAGGACGTTCTGATTAAGCTTTTTTTTTTTCTCTTTTTTCTATATTTCTTTATATTATTTTTTACTATTTTTAGTTTTTGATTCGCTTTTTTTTAGTTTTTGATTCGCTTTTTTTTAGTTTTTGATTCGGGGAGGGAGAGGGAGAGGGAGAGAGAGAGAGAGAGACAGAGACCGAGAGAGAGAGAGAGAGAGACAAAGAGACCGAGAGCGAGAGAGAGAGCGAGAGAGAGAAAGCGAAGACAGATAAACCCCTTTAAACCCCGCCCTCGTGTCTCCCCCCCCCACCCCCCCACCCCTCCAGCGCCCATTCCCGCCCCAAGCGAATGCTCTTCTACTACACCTCCGAGAGACGTCTGAGCCTGCCGCCCGCGACGCTTCTGGCCCTCACGCCCTCGCTCAGCCTTCCCTTCGCCAGAGGACTTCCCACGGGATACGGGGCCGCCATGACCGTTTCGGTTCCCTTCGAAAGGACGTTCTGATTAAGCTTTTTTTTTTCTTTTCTTTTTTTTTCTATGTTTCTTTATATTATTTTTTACTATTTTTAGTTTTTCATTCGCTTTTATTTTTTTTCTCTATATTTCTTTATATTATTATTACTATTTTCAGTTTTTGATTCGCTTTTTTTAGTTTTTGATTCGCTTTTATTTTTTTTCTCTATATTTCTTTATATTATTTTTACTATTTTCAGTTTTTTATTCGCTTTTATTTTTTTTTCTCTCTATATTATTATTACTATTTTTAGTTTTTTATTCGCTTTTTTTAGTTTTTGATTCGCTTTTATTTTTTTTCTCTATATTTCTTTATATTATTTTTACTATTTTCAGTTTTTTATTCGCTTTTATTTTTTTTCTCTCTATATTATTATTACTATTTTTAGTTTTTTATTCGCTTTTTTTAGTTTTTGAGTCGCTTTTATTTTTTTTTCTCTATATTTCTTTATATTATTATTACTATTTTTAGTTTTTCATTCGCTTTTATTTTTTTAACTCTATATTATTATTACTATTTTTAGTTTTTGTTATCATTATAATTTATATTTTGGTATATGCTAATTGTTGTTGTTATTGTTGTTATTATCATTATTATTATTACTATTCTTCTTCTTATTATTTATCATTATTTATTAATATTATCATTTTCTGGTGTTTGGTATTATTTATATTTTTTTGTTATTTGTTATTATCATTTTTTTGTCATTTGTTATTATCATTTTTTTTTGCTTTGCTTTTTTATCATTTTTTTCCTTTTTGTTGAGTCATTCCTCGCCCACGAGCAAAATAGAAATGTTTTAGTTTCTTTATTTTTTGTATTAACGAGTTATTTCCTTTTTTTGAAGTTGAGATAATTCGGTTACGTGATTTTTTTCTTGTTCCTTTTTTTGTATATTTTATTTTCTGGTATTTCCCTTATTCAGCAAAACTTTTTTGGGAGATTATACAACAGAGAGACACGAAATGTGATATATACTCTTTCTAATAAGAAACATTAGATTGTTCCATTCAATTTTATATCAGTATTGAAAAAAATATAGGTTTTGTTCCCATTTTTTTTTTTCAAATTCCACACTAACAGATACGAAATCATCGCTTTATCATATAAATTACTTATGAGACAGGCAAATACAGACAATTTCTCCATTAAACCTGTGCTCTCACCTCTTCCTCTTCCAAAAATATAATTTCCTTTCTTTTTCCTCACGGCAGTTAGTTTCGATAAGCTCGGTGTGACCTCCGAAGAGAACCCTTGGGGACTTTGGCCTCGTTTCGGGTCGTTCAGGAAGAAGAGGGACAGCTTTGTTCCTCTCCCGGGCGTCAACTGGGCAGGAGGCGACAGGTAAAGTGAAGTCCTCAGTCACCTTTGGGCGTATTTACTTTAGTTATCGGTCGAATGTAAATGTTCCGTTTTCTTTATTCACTTCTTTACGTTAAGTCATTTATCGATTCTCCATTTTCTTTCTTCTTACATATTTATTTTAGTTAAATATCAGTTCTCCGTTTTCCTATTAATCTTGCATGTATTTTTAGTCACTTTTATTGTTTTTCGATGTTTTTAATCTTCTGTTTTCTCCTCAATCATATATCTATATATCTATATATCTATATCTATTTCTATATCTATATCCATATCTATCTATCTATCTATATCTATATCTATCTATATATCTATCTATCTATCTACATCTATCTATCTATCTATATATATAGAGAGAGAATTTATACACACACACACACACACACACACACACACACACACACACACACACACATATATATATATATATATATATATATATATATATATATATATATATATATATATATATATATACATATTGATTTATTGATTTATTCCTTCCCAGGGAAATGATGTACCACGTCGTGGAAGAAACCCTCTCCAACATGGGAATGAACGGGTCCGCCTGCCTTTTGCGAGCCGTCTGCGAAATGTTTCAGTTTCCCCTCAAAAGCCACGGTTTCTTTGGTGAAGTTCTGGAGCTCTTTTTCAGGTTGGTTTAACGAAGGGTCGAGTCGGAGCGAAACTTCTGCGCGATGTTTCGTCTCATTAGGTTATGGCTAATGCCGGGCAGGGCGGGGGTGGGGGGGGTGGGGGGTGAGGGGGGAGGGGCAGGAAGTGGGTGTATAACGCGCGCGCGTGTGTGTGTGTGTTTATGTATTTGTGTATTCCTTGTAGCGTGCGGATATAAGATAGTTTTGAAGTTGTGGATGGATGTTTAAATGAATAAAGTAATTGATAAACTCAAACACACATGTAAGATATACCTAGAGAGAGAGAACACACACACACACACACACACACGCACACAAAACACACACACACACACACACAAACAAACACACGCACACATACACACATACGCACGCATACAAACACATACGCACGCATACAAACACACACAAGCACAAACACACACACACACACACGCACAAACACACAAACACACACACATACATACATCCCAACAAGTGCTTCCACCTCTCCCAGAATTACAAAAAAAAACAAAAAAAAAAAACACCTAACACCCTCCCCCCCTCCTGCCCCCTCCCCCCCTCCCCCACAGTGTCAGCCGTTCCCCCCACGCGGAGAGGCGCCTTGGGGAGTACACGAGGGCGGAGCGAGTAGGGCGTTCGTCAGGAGATTGCCTGGAGTACCACGCCCACTGCCCACTCTCCCTCTTCACCAATCCCGGCCAGACCATGTGGATGTAAGTCAGATTTTTTATTTTTTTGGGTGGTTGTGTTGGTGGGTGGTGGGTGGTGGGTGGTGGGGGTGGGGGGGGGTTGTTATACATATATGTTTTTTTTTTGTTTTTTTATTTTCATTATCTTTTATTTATGTTATTATTGTTTTTTTTTTTAATTTATCATCGTTATTATTATAGTTTTTTTTTGAGGTGGTTGTGGTGGTGAGTGGTGAGGGGTGGAGGTGTGGGGGTTCTTATACATATATGTTTTTTTTTAAGTGTTTTTTTATTTTTATTAGCTTTTATATGTTATTATTGTTTTATTTTGTTATTTATCATATATATGGGGGTGGGGGGTGGGGGGTTGTTATACATAAATGTTTTTTTTTAAGTGTTTTTTATTTTCATTATCTTTTATATGTTATTATTGTTTTATTTTGTTATTTATCATCGTTCTTATTATAGTTTTTTTTTGGGGGGGGGTATGCATATTTTTTATATTTCTATTATCATCATTATTTTTATTTATTTATTTATTTATTATTATTATTATTATTATTATTATTATTATTATTATTATTATTATTTCATTATGATGATGATTATTATTATTTTTAGAATTATAGGCATAATTTGGGTATGTTTTTTAAAAAATGTAATTTAGGGGTAGGGAGTTCATAGGCCTACATAATTTGGTTCTAGGCCTATGTGATCGTCTTATATAATACGATACTTATATATCCACACACATAAATATGTCAAATTAGATAAATTGATACATTTAATTGCTGTATATAATTTTATACGTTAATGCTATAGAATAAAAACAGAATTATGGCATATAAGGTAAATATATACATATTACTGTATGAATGTTAATGATAAATATAATGAAAAAGAATTATGACATATTAGCTAAATAACCACTGTGTCTCCGATCTCTTCCAACAGAAATATTGATCCTAATGAAACTGGTTTTAACGAGGAAGGAAGCATCTGTCACTGAAGCATCTGTCACTGAAGCATCTGTCACTGAAGCATCTGTCACTGAAGCATCTGTCACTGAAGCATCTGTCACTGAAGCATCTGTCACTGAAGCATCTGTCACTGAAGCAGCGGTCACTGAAGCATCTGTCACTGAAGCATCTGTCACCGAAGCATCTGTCACTGAAGCAACGGTCACTGAAGCATCTGTCACTGAAGCATCTGTCACTGAAGCATCTGTCACTGAAGCATCTGTCACTGAAGCATCTGTCACTGAAGCATCTGTCACTGAAGCATCTGTCACTGAAGCATCTGTCACTGAAGCATCTGTCACTGAAGCATCTGTCACTGAAGCATCTGTCACTGAAGCATCTGTCACTGAAGCATCTGTCACTGAAGCATCTGTCACTGAAGCAACAGTCACTGAAGCATCTGTCACTGAAGCATCTATCACTGAAGCAACGGTCACTGAAGCATCTGTCACTGAAGCAACGGTCAGTGAAGCATCTGTCACTGAAGCATCTGTCACTGAAGCATCTGTCACTGAAGCAACGGTCACTGAAGCAACGGTCACTGAAGCATCTGTCACTGAAGCATCTGTCACTGAAGCATCTGTCACTGAAGCATCTGTCACTGAAGCAACGGTCACTGAAGCATCTGTCACTGAAGCATCTGTCACTGAAGCATCTGTCACTGAAGCAACGGTCACTGAAGCATCTGTCACTGAAGCATCTGTCACTGAAGCATCTGTCACTGAAGCAACAGTCACTGAAGCATCTGTCACTGAAGCATCTGTCACTGAAGCATCTGTCACTGAAGCAACGGTCACTGAAGCATCTGTCACTGAAGCATCTGTCACTGAAGCATCTGTCACTGAAGCATCTGTCACTGAAGCAACGGTCACTGAAGCATCTGTCACTGAAGCATCTGTCACTGAAGCATCTGTCACTGAAGCATCTGTCACTGAAGCAACGGTCACTGAAGCATCTGTCACTGAAGCATCTGTCACTGAAGCATCTGTTACTGAAGCAACGGTCACTGAAGCAACGGTCACTGAAGCATCTGTCACTGAAGCATCTGTCACTGAAGCATCTGTCACTGAAGCATCTGTCACTGAAGCAACGGTCACTGAAGCATCTGTCACTGAAGCAACGGTCACTGAAGCATCTGTCACTGAAGCATCTGTCACTGAAGCATCTGTCACTGAAGCAACGGTCACTGAAGCATCTGTCACTGAAGCATCTGTCACTGAAGCATCTGTCACTGAAGCATCTGTCACTGAAGCATCTGTCACTGAAGCATCTGTCACTGAAGCATCTGTCACTGAAGCATCTGTCACTGAAGCATCTGTCACTGAAGCAACGGTCACTGAAGCATCTGTCACTGAAGCAACGGTCACTGAAGCATCTGTCACTGAAGCATCTGTCACTGAAGCAACGGTCACTGAAGCATCTGTCACTGAAGCAACGGTCACTGAAGCATCTGTCACTGAAGCAACGGTCACTGAAGCATCTGTCACTGAAGCATCTGTCACTGAAGCATCTGTCACTGAAGCATCTGTCACTGAAGCATCTGTCACTGAAGCATCTGTCACTGAAGCATCTGTCACTGAAGCATCTGTCACTGAAGCATCTGTCACTGAAGCAACGGTCACTGAAGCAACGGTCACTGAAGCATCTGTCACTGAAGCAACGGTCACTGAAGCATCTGTCACTGAAGCAACGGTCACTGAAGCATCTGTCACTGAAGCAACGGTCACTGAAGCATCTGTCACTGAAGCATCTGTCACTGAAGCATCTGTCACTGAAGCATCTGTCACTGAAGCAACGGTCACTGAAGCATCTGTCACTGAAGCATCTGTCACTGAAGCATCTGTCACTGAAGCATCTGTCACTGAAGCAACGGTCACTGAAGCATCTGTCACTGAAGCAACGGTCACTGAAGCATCTGTCACTGAAGCATCTGTCACTGAAGCAACGGTCACTGAAGCATCTGTCACTGAAGCATCTGTCACTGAAGCATCTGTCACTGAAGCAACGGTCACTGAAGCATCTGTCACTGAAGCATCTGTCACTGAAGCATCTGTCACTGAAGCAACGGTCACTGAAGCATCTGTCACTGAAGCATCTGTCACTGAAGCATCTGTCACTGAAGCATCTGTCACTGAAGCATCTGTCACTGAAGCAACGGTCACTGAAGCATCTGTCACTGAAGCATCTGTCACTGAAGCATCTCACTGAAGCAACGGTCACTGAAGCATCTGTCACTGAAGCATCTGTCACTGAAGCATCTGTCACTGAAGCATCTCACTGAAGCAACGGTCACTGAAGCATCTGTCACTGAAGCATCTGTCACTGAAGCATCTGTCACTGAAGCATCTGTCACTGAAGCATCTGTCACTGAAGCATCTGTCACTGAAGCATCTGTCACTGAAGCATCTGTCACTGAAGCATCTGTCACTGAAGCATCTGTCACTGAAGCATCTCACTGAAGCAACGGTCACTGAAGCATCTGTCACTGAAGCATCTGTCACTGAAGCATCTGTCACTGAAGCATCTGTCACTGAAGCATCTCACTGAAGCAACGGTCACTGAAGCATCTGTCACTGAAGCATCTGTCACTGAAGCATCTCACTGAAGCAACGGTCACTGAAGCATCTGTCACTGAAGCATCTGTCACTGAAGCATCTGTCACTGAAGCATCTCACTGAAGCAACGGTCACTGAAGCATCTGTCACTGAAGCATCTGTCACTGAAGCATCTGTCACTGAAGTATCTCACTGAAGCAACGGTCACTGAAGCATCTGTCACTGAAGCATCTGTCACTGAAGCATCTGTCACTGAAGCAACGGTCACTGAAGCATCTGTCACTGAAGCATCTGTCACTGAAGCATCTGTCACTGAAGCATCTGTCACTGAAGCATCTGTCACTGAAGCAACGGTCACTGAAGCAACGGTCACTGAAGCAACGGTCACTGAAGCATCTGTCACTGAAGCATCTGTCACTGAAGCATCTGTCACTGAAGCATCTGTCACTGAAGCATCTGTCACTGAAGCATCTGTCACTGAAGCATCTGTCACTGAAGCATCTGTCACTGAAGCATCTGTCACTGAAGCAACGGTCACTGAAGCATCTGTCACTGAAGCATCTGTCACTGAAGCATCTGTCACTGAAGCATCTGTCACTGAAGCATCTGTCACTGAAGCATCTGTCACTGAAGCATCTGTCACTGAAGCATCTGTCACTGAAGCATCTGTCACTGAAGCATCTGTCACTGAAGCAACGGTCACTGAAGCATCTGTCACTGAAGCATCTGTCACTGAAGCATCTGTCACTGAAGCATCTGTCACTGAAGCATCTGTCACTGAAGCATCTGTCACTGAAGCATCTGTCACTGAAGCATCTGTCACTGAAGCAACGGTCACTGAAGCATCTGTCACTGAAGCATCTGTCACTGAAGCATCTGTCACTGAAGCAACGGTCACTGAAGCATCTGTCACTGAAGCAACGGTCACTGAAGCATCTGTCACTGAAGCAACGGTCACTGAAGCATCTGTCACTGAAGCATCTGTCACTGAAGCATCTGTCACTGAAGCATCTGTCACTGAAGCAACGGTCACTGAAGCATCTGTCACTGAAGCATCTGTCACTGAAGCATCTGTCACTGAAGCATCTGTCACTGAAGCATCTGTCACTGAAGCATCTGTCACTGAAGCATCTGTCACTGAAGCATCTGTCACTGAAGCATCTGTCACTGAAGCATCTGTCACTGAAGCATCTGTCACTGAAGCATCTGTCACTGAAGCTGTGTGAAATATAGGGGAAGGTTAGATCAGTAGCAACTCGAGGTGTCATGCCGTCTGTTTGGAGGATTGTTTGAAGAAAATAGAACCATGAAAGTCATTATTTTTCCATCCTTTTTGGAAAGTGAAAAGACCAAAATGATCGACCTTATTCACAGAGCATCCGGGACTTTTGTGACGTCATCAAAATAAACCCGCGTGTGCTTTTTTTCCAAAATTAGAATCAGGCGCCATGACACCTCCTCGAATTGCTACTGTTCTAGGCTTTCTCATTTAATTTAATGGAGGGCATTTTACGAATTATTGAGCTGTGTGATATTTCAAATTCCTTTTTCGTTCTTACAGAAAAAAGGAATTAATGATAGGAATAAACTTTAATAAAGTATTTTCATTTTTCTCTTCCTTTCTTATACAATCGAGACGAAGGAACAAATAAATATGAATAAAAAATCAATAAAAACAGCAATGAAATTCACAGCAAATTAAGATTCACATCCATTTTTCGAAAGCTATTGTTCCTAATTAAAAACCTTTTACGATAAATCTTACTCTTTTTGTCCAAATATCATCATTATTTAAATTTTCTTAGGTTAACCTGAACACTATAGAACAAATAATTTACATTTTTTTAAAGGTTAACTTGAACACTATAGAACAAATAATTTACATTTTTTTAAAGGTTAACTTGAACACAAAGAAGGAAAAATAAGTGCTTTCGTCTTACATTTTTGTTTTCTTCTTTTCTCTCTTTTTGAAAAACTGACTCAAGTATCATAAAATGAAAGTTTGCTAATTAAGCCTGAATTCGATTCTCGATGAGCGTAAAATAAGGCTTGGGAGGGAGAGGAGGAGAGGGGGAGAGAGGGAGGGAGGAGGAGAGGGAAGGGATGGGGGGGAAGAGGGGGAGAGGGAGGGAGGGAGGGAGGAGGGAGGGGAAAGGGACGGAGGGGGAGAGGGAGGGAGGGAGGGAGGGAGGAGGGGAGGGGGAGAGGGAGAGGAGGAGAGGGAGAGAGAGGAGGAGAGGGACAGGGAGAGAGAGGGAGGGAGGGAGGGAGGAGGGAGGGTGCAAAGGGAGAGAGAGGGAGGGAAGGGGGAAAGGGAAGGAGGGGAGAAGGAGGGGGAGAGGGGGGGAGAGGGATAGGGAGAGGAGGGAAGGGTACAGGGAGGGAGGGGGAGAGTGGAGGGGAGAGGGGTAGGGATAGGGAGAGAGAGGGAGGGAGAGAGAGAGGAGGGAGGGGGAGAGGGAAGGAGGGGGAGGAGGGGAGAGGGAAGGAGGGGAGAGGGAAGGAGGAGGAGAGGGGAAGGAGGGAGGAGGGAGGGAGGGAGGGGGAGGGGAAAAGGAGGGGAGAGGGAGGGGGAGAGGAGGGGGAGGGGAGGGAGGGGAGGGGGAGAGTAGGGAGGGAGGGGAGGGGGAGAGGGAGGGAGAGGGATAGGGAGGGAGGAGAGGGAAAGGGAGAGGGAAGGAGGGAGAGGGGAGGAGGAGAGGAAAGGAGGGGGAGAGGTATAGAGAGAGGGAGTAGATAGAGGAGAGGGAGGAGAGAGAGAGAGAGAGAAGAAAGGGAGAGATAGAGGAAGAGAAGAGAGAGAGAGAGAGAGAGAGAGAGAGAGAGAGAGAGAGAGAGAGAGAGAGAGAGAGAGAGAGAGAGAGAGAGAGATGACTTAATAAGTAGATATATAGATAGTTTGATAGACAGACAGGGAGATAGATAAATAGAGAGATAGATAGAAGAAGGAGAGGTAGAGTTGGAGAGAGGGGAAGGGAAAGGGGAGGGGGGGGGGTGGAGAGGGATAGGAAAAACGAGTAAGAGAGAGAGAGAGAGATAGCGAAAAGAAAATAGATAGATCGAAAGAGAGAGAGAGAGAGAGAGAGAGAGAGAGAGAGAGAGAGAGAGAGAGAGAGAGAGAGAGAGAGAAAGAGAGAGAGAGAGAGAGAGAGCGAAAAGAAAATAGATAGATCGAAAGAGAGAGAGAGAGAGATTAAAAAAAACCCATCGTAAAGAAATAAAGAAAATACACAACCTCCTCCCCCCCACAAAAAACAACAAACAAACAGACAAACAAACAAAATCACCCCTAAAAAAAAAAAGAAAAAAAAAAACCATCCTATTGGAACCCGAACACGCAACAACATCCGAAGAGAAGGTCAAAAGATCCCACGTCGACAGCCTGTAAAAAATGATTTATGGCCGCCATAACTCTGCGGGAATCGTGCGCCACCTTTCGCCAGGGCACGGGGGTCCTGCGCGGCGTTTAACTCCTCGAAAGGGAAAAGAAAAGAAAGAAAGAAGAAGAAGAAAAAAAAAAATAAAGCGAAGGAGTGGAGGATTATCGGTCTGATGGATTCCTATTTTTTTTTTTTTTTTTTTTAGGGGGGTTGTGTCTTGTCTGTTTTTTTGGGGGAGTTGTGTCTTGTCTGTGTCTGCTTTTTTTTATTTGGGGGAGGGGGTTGTTTGTGTCTGGTCTGTGTCTGTGTTTTTTTTTTTTTTTTTTTTTTTAGCTTTTGTGTCTTTGTTTGTTTGTCTTTCTTTTTGTTTTTGTTTTTCTGTTTATGTCTTTGTCTGTCTTACTCTCTGTCTGTCTGTGTCTCTCTCTGTCTCTATCTGTCTGTCACTCTCTCTGTCTCTCTCTCTTTTTCTCTTTCTCTCTCTCTCTCTCTGTCTCTATCTCTGTCACTCTCTCTCTCTCTCTCTCTCTTTTTCTCTTTCTCTCTCTCTCTCTCTCTGTCTCTATCTCTCTCTCTCTCTCTCTCTCTCTCTCTCTCTCTGTCACTCTCTCTCTCTCTCTCTCTCCCTCTCTACTTTCAGTTTTGGAATTTACTTATTTTGTTTACTAGTTCCATATTTCCGTTTTTTTATGTGGTATATGCCTTTTTTCTTTATTATTTTCTTCGTTTTTAAGTGAGTACTTTTTTTTTTGCATGGATGTTCTATGACGTCACGTTTTTGCCTCCTCTCTCCCTCCTTTCTTTTATCCTTTCTCTCCTCCTTTCGCAGCCTCTCCATCTCCATCATCTTTATCTCTTTATTCTTATCGCCTTTCCATAGTCTCGCTATTTAATTTCCTTTCCTTCCCTTTTCTTTGTTCTTTTGTGCCTCCTCTTCACCATCTTCTTCTAGTTCTTTCTTATTCTTATTGTATCATTCCTTTATTCTTATTCTACTGTTCACTTGTTCTTATTCGATTTTTTCTCTCTCTTTGATGTTGCTCTTTCGGTACTTAGATTATTTTTATATTCTTTCTTTTTTTTTCTTTTTTTTTCTTTTCTTTCTTCCTTTCTTGAGTTTTCATTTCTCCCTCATCCATCATCTTTCTCTTTTTCTTTTCTCTTCTCGTCTATCCTTCTTCCTCTCTCCCTCTCCCTTTTCTATTTTCTTCTCCTCCCTATTTTCTCCCATCTCCCTCTTCCCCCTCTCCATTTCTTCTCCCTCTCCTCTTCTCCATCCCTCTCCCTTTCCTCCTCCTCATCCCTTCTCCCCTCTCCCTCTCCCCTTCCCTCGCCCATCTCTCCTCTCCCTTTCCATCCCTTCTCCCTCTCCTCCTCCTCCTCCTCCTTCCCTCACCATTCTCCCTTTCCACCCCTCTCTCCCCTCTCCCTTTCCATCTCTTCTTCCTCTTCCTCCCTCACCCTCTCCCTTTCCATCCCTCTCTCCCCTCTCCCTTTACATCTCTTCTTCCTTTTCCTTCCCTCCCCCTCTCCCTTTCCATCTCTCTCTCTCCTCTCCCTTTCCATCTCTTCTTCCTCTCCTCCTTCTCTTCCTCCCTCACCCTCTCCCTTTCCATCCCTCTCTCCTCTCCCTCCCTCTCCCTTCTCCCTCTCCTCCTCCATTCCTTCCCTTCCCCTCTTCCCTCTCCCTTTCCATCCCTCTCTCCTCTCTCTCCCTCTCTTCTCCCTTTCTCCTCCTCCTTCCTCCCTTCCTCCCTCACCCTCTCCTCTTTCCTATCTCTCCCTCTCCTCTCCCTCCCTCACCCTTCCCTCCTCTCTCCCTCTCTCCCTCCCTCTCCTCCTCCTCCTCCTCTTCCTTCCCCCTTTCCATCCCTCTCTCCACTCCCTCCTCCCTCTCTCCTCCTCCTCCTCCTCCTCCTCCTCTTCCTTCCCCTTTCCATCCCTCTCTCTCCTCTCTCTCCCTCCCTCTCCTCCTCCTCCTCCTTCCTCCCTCCCTCTCTCCTCCTCCCCTCTTCCCTCTCCCTTTCTATCCCTCTCTCTCCTCTCCCTCCCTCTCCCTCCTCCTCCCTCTCCTCCTCCTCTTCCTTCCCCCTTTCCATCCCTCTCTCCTCTCCCTCCCTCACCCTCCTCCTCCTCCTCTCTCCTACTCCTCCTCCTCCTCTTCCTTCCCCCTTTCCATCCCTCTCTCCTCTCCCTCCCTCCTCTCTCCTCCTCCTCTTCCTTCCCCCTTTCCATCCCTCTCCCTCTCCCTCCCTCTCCCTCCCTCCTCCCTTCCCTCCTCCTCTTCCCTCTCCCTTTCCATCCCTCTCTCCTCTCCCTCCCTCTCCCTCCTCCTCTTCGCTCCTCCTCCTCTTCTTCCTTCCCCTTTCCATCCCTCTCTCCTCTCCCTCCCTCACCCCTCCTCCCTCCTCCTCCTCCTCCTCTTCCCTCCCCCTCTTCCCTCTCCCTTTCCATCCCTCTCTCTCCTCTCCCTCCCTCACCCTCCTCCTCCCTCCCCCCTCTCCTCCTCCTCCCCCTCCTCCTCCTCTTCTTCCCTTCCCTTTCCATCCCTCTCTCCCTCTCCCTCCCTCACCCTCCTCCTCCTCCTCCTCCTCTTCCCTCCCCCTTCTCCCCTCTCCCTTTCCATCCCTCTCTCCCCCTCCCTCCCTCTCCCTTCTCCCTCTCCTCCTCATTCCTTCCCTTCCCCTCTTCCCTCTCCCTTTCCATCCCTCTCTCCTCTCCCTCCCTCTCCCTCCTCCTCCTCCTCCCTCTTCCTCCCTCACCCTCTCCCTTTCCATCCCTCTCTCCTCTCTCCTCCCTCACCCTCCCTCCTCCTCTCCTCCTCCTCCTCCTCCCTCCTCCTCCTCTTCCTTCCCCCTTTCCATCCCTCTCTCCTCTCCCTCCCTCCCTCTCCTCCTCCTCCTCCTCCTCCTCTTCCTTCCCTTTCCATCCCTCTCTCCTCTCTCCTCCCTCTCTCCTCCTCCCTCTCTCCTCCTCCTCTTCCCTCCCCCTCTTCCCTCCTCCTTTCCATCCCTCTCTCCTCTCCCTCCCTCACCCCTCCTCTCCTCCCTCTCCTCCTCTTCCTTCCCCCTTTCCGTCCCTCTCTCCTCTCCCCTCCCTCACCCTCCTCCTCCTCCTCCTCTCTCCCTCCCCTCCTCCCTCCCTCCATCCCTCTCTCCTTCCCCCTTTCCATCCCTCTCTCCCTCTCCTCCTCCTCGTCCCCCTCCTCCTCCTCTTCCTTCCCCCTTTCCATCCCTCTCTCCTCTCCTCCCTCTCTCCTCCTCCTCCTCTTCCCTCTTCCTCTTCCCTCCCTTTCCATCCCCTCTCCTCTCCCTCCCTCACCCTCCTCCTTTCCTCCTCCTCCTCCTCTTCTTCCTTCCCCCTTTCCATCCCTCTCCTCCTTCCTCCTCCCCTCTCCCTCCTCCTCCTCCTCCTCCTCCTCCTCCCCCTCTTCCCTCTCCCCCTTTCCATCCCTCTCTCTCTCCCTCCCTCACCCTCCTCCTCCCTCTCCCCTCTCCTCCTCCTCCTCCTCCTCCTCCTCCTCCTCCTCCTCCTCCTCCTCCTTCCCCCTTTGCCGTCCATCACACGCGACCGCCATCGATTCCTCGTTCTCATTTCCATCATTACAGCAGTGCCAAAACCAATAGCCAGTGCCAGCATTATCACCGCGTCTCCCAGTGCCACCGCCTTCTACCTGCGCCGTCATTTCCGTGCCTCTTATCTCTGTCTCTGTCTCTGGCTCTCTCTCTCTTTTTGTGTCTCTGTCTCTCTGTCTCTGTCTCGCTCTCTCTCTGTCTGTGTCTCTGTCTCTCTGTCTCTGTCTCGCTCTCTCTTTCTCTGTCTCTGTCTCTCTGTCTTGCTCTCTCTCTGTATCTCTCTCTTTCTCTCTGTTATCTCTCTGTTTTTTTCTCTCTCTCTCTCTGTCTCTCTCTCTCTCTCTCTCTCTCTCTCTCTCTCTCTCTCTCTCTCTCCCTCCCTTCCCTCCCCCTCCCATCCTCCCTCCCTCTCTCTCTCTCTCCCCCTCTCTCTCTCTCTCTCTCCTTTATTTCCCTATCTCTCCATCTTTCTTCCCCCACCTCCACCATCGTCGTTATCACCACCACAATTCTAGTCGCCGCCCCCTCCCCCTCCCCCTTATCGACAACATGGACGTCAAGGAGATAACGAAGGTGAACGATAGGTCTCTTCACCTTATCAAAGCACACATTTTACGCTGGAGATTCCCCCTTCCCCCTTCCCCCTGCCTCTTCTCCCTTCCTTCCTCCCTTTGCCTTGTCCCTTCTCCTCCTCTTTCTCTTTCCCTCTTTCCTTTACCCTGCCTCTTCTCCCTTCTTCCTTCCTCCCTTTGCCTTGTCCCTTCTCCTCCTCTTTCTCTTTCCCTCTTCTCCTCCTCTTCTCTCTTCCTTCCTCCCTTTGCCTTGTCCCTTCTCCTCCACTCTTCTCTTTCCCTCTTCTCCTTTTCCTTTTCTCCCTTTCACCCTACCTTTCTCCTCTATCTCTTCCTCCGGCTCCATCTCTCTTCCTCTTTCGCTTCCCCTGCCTCTTCTCTCTTTCTCCCTTCTCCTCCGCCCTTTCCCTCCCTTCCCATTCTCCCTCCCCTTCCTTTTCCTTTTCCCTTTCCCCCCCCTCTCTTTCTCTCTCTCCCCCCTTCTCTTTCTCTTCCTCCGCCTCCATCTCTCTTCCTCCTTCTCCCTCCCATTCTACACCCCCCCCCCCCCTGTGTAGCTTGGTTTGTCGTGCAGTCTTGCTGGCTCTCGCCTTCTATTTCTTTATCTTTTGTTATTTTTTAATATTTTGATTGTCGTCTTTTTGTTCGCCTTTTCTCTATTTTCTCTCTGTCTCTGTCTTTGTCTTTCTCTCGATTTCTCTCTTTTTCTTACTCGCTCTCTCTTTCTCTCTCTCTCTCTCTCTCTCTTTATTCTTTTTTGTGTTTACTCTTGGTCTATGTTCTATTTACTCTGCTGCTTTTCGTATTTACTTTTATTATTCTCTTTTCATCAATTATGTCATTTCTGATGTTTTTATTGTCCTTGTTCATTGTTCTACTTCCCCTTTCGTATTTAAATCTATTTTTTTTTTCTTTTCTCCCTCTTTTGCTTTTAATTTGTGTAGTGTGATTACTATCCTTCATCGTGTTTTATCGTCCTTTTTTAAAATCTCTCCCTCCCTTCCTTCTATCTTTCCTTCTTTCTTTCTTCCCTCCTTCCTTCCTCCCTCTCTCTCTCTCTCTGCCTCTATCCCTCTCCCTTTCTTTTCCTTCCCTCCATTGTTTTTAATTAATCATTAGTTGATTAATCATTCTTGTCTGATTCTCTCGCTTCACATCTTCGCTTAATTGAAGCCTTTGAACTATTCACGTGACTTTCTGTCTCTCTCTGTCGGTTAGATGCAGTTTAAATTTCCCGCTTCCACCTCCGTTTTCTTTTCGTTGCAGGATATTCCGTTCCCATTTTCTTTTCGTGGCGGGATGTTCTGATTCCGTTTTCTTTTCGTAGTGGGATGTGTTGGAAATCTTTCAGTACTTTTTAATTTAAGAGCTTTGTTACTGTAAATCAATCATTTAGGTTGTGTATATGTATCGATCTTAATAAAGTTTCGTAAATATATATCTTTTCTGCAGTTGGCATCATATTTTCTACATTTTCTTTGATAATCACGGCAGACTATTGTATTTTTTTTTCCTGAGTTCCAATGGCTTTTCCCTCTCTTTTTTTCTGACAAATGCTCTTCTTTATCCATTTTCTCCCATCTCCCTTCGTCAACACATCCATGCTAATTCTATATCCACCCATTTATGTATTTAATCCTTTGTCACTTTCTAATTTCTCTCTCCTCTTTGGCCTCGCGAAATGACACTAAAATTCCGCGTCATATCTCCCTTTCTCTCTTCCATTATTTCGTCTCCCTTTCATCATTTTCGTTAATTCTTCCCTTTTATCTACTAGTTCCCTCGTTGTTAGAATTAATTTTCTCTTCCTCTCTGTCCCTGCAAAATGATTATCAGGAATGGGACAATTTCTCCGTGTATATCTTCGCTATCTTGTTATCTCCTTTCATTCGTTTTCGTTATTCTTTCACTTCCAGTTCTTTTCTCTTTTCGCAACTTAATCTTCGTTTGTGTTTTTTATTTTTTTCTCCTCTCGCTGGCATGACGTGATGGCAGTAAGATGGCACTATATTCTACCTGTTTGTCTCTCTTTTCATCACCTGTGCCACTTCTTCTGTTGTTCTTGTTATTTCATAACTCTTTTCTCTTTTTTTTTCACTCTCTCCCTTCCTTCTCTCTCTTTCTTTCTCTGTCTATCTGTCTGTCTCTCTCTTTGTTTTTCTCCATCTCTCTCTCTTTCTCTCTCTTCCTCCTCCTTCTCTCTCTCTCTCTCTGTCTCTCCTTTTCTTCTCTCTCTCTCACCCTCCCCCCCTCTCTCTCTCCCCCTCACATCTCCCTCCCTCTCCCTCCCTACTCTTTTTCTCTCCCTCCACCAATACCACCAACACCCCTCATTTCTCCCCACCAGTGCCCCTCCCTCCTCCCCCCTTCCCCCCTTCCCCCCGTGGCACCGCAGGATGGCACTCTCCGTCCCCGCGCCTTCCTCATCCCTGGATAATTAGCCTCTATCTCCTTGGCAACTTTCTAATTACACCAAACTCTCTCTCGGACCGGAGAAAGGGAGATGAAACGAGGATATGATGATGATAGCGCTGATGCAAGTTCGGACCAGTGACCGCGCTCTCTGTGTCTCTCTCTCGTTCTCTGTCTGTCTCTCTCGTGTTCTCTCTCTTGTTTTCTTTCTCTCACTCTCTGTCTCTCTCTCGTTCTCTGTCTGTCTCTCGTGTTCTCTCTCTTGTTCTCTTTCTCTCACTCTCTGTCTCTCTCTCGTTCTCTGTCTGTCTCTCGTGTTCTCTCTCTTGTTCTCTTTCTCTCTCTCGTTCTCTGTCTGTCTCTCGTGTTCTCTTTCTCGTTCTCTTTCTCTCACTCTCTGTCTCTCTCTCGTTCTCTGTCTGTCTCTCGTGTTCTCTCTCTTGTTCTCTTTCTCTCACTCTCTGTCTCTCTCTCGTTCTCTGTCTGTCTCTCGTGTTCTCTTTCTCGTTCTCTCTCGTTCTCTTTCTCTCTCGTGTTCTCTTTCTCTCTCTCGTTCTCTGTCTGTCTCTCGTGTTCTCTCTTGTTCTCTTTCTCTCTCGTGGTCTCTTGTTCTCTTTCTCTCTTGTTCTCTTTCTCGTTCTCTTTCTCTCTCTCACTCATTCTCTCGTCCTCTTTCTCTCTCTCTCTCTTTCGTTCTCTTTCTCTCTCTCTCTCTCTGGTTCTCTTTCTCTCTGTCTCTCTCTGGTTCTCTTTCTCACGCATTCTCTGTCTGTCTCTCTCTGGTTCTCTTTCTCACGCATTCTCACTGTCTCTCTTGTTCTCTTTCTCTCACTCATGTCCTCTCTCTCTCTCTCGTTCTCTCACTCATTTTCTCTCTCTCTCTCATCCTCTGTCTGTCTCTTTCTCTCTCTGTTTCTGGGTTTCTCTTGTTCTCATCTTCGTTTTCACATTTGCGTTCTTTTAGTTGCTTATTCCTATTTGTTTCTCTCTTTTTCGGCATTTTCTCGTCTTTTCTCTCTCTTCTAAATCATGTTTTTTCTCTTTTCCTTTTTCTTTACATTTTTTCTCGTAATTTGATCGTAATATATTTCTTCTTTCTTCCTTCATGGATTTCCTCTTTTCTATCTCCCTCTTTCTTATTCTATTCGTCCTTTCTTTCCTTCTAGTTTTCCAATTTGCAGTCTTTCTAATTATTCTCCTCCCTTCTACTCCTCTTCCTCATTCTCCTTCAAGTTCTCTCAATTCCCTTCTTCCTTTTCGCTCTCCTCCCCCCCTCTTCTTTCTCCTTTTAGTTCCTCTGATTCTTCATTCTTATCGTTCTTCTCTCTCCCTCCTTATTATCATTCTCCCTCTACTCTTTTCTTATCATTCTCCTCCCTCCCTCTTCTTCTCCTTCTCTTTCGTGTTCTCCCATTAATGTCTTTTCCTTTTTAATATCTCTTCTCTTCTTTCACCTATTTCTCCTCTCTTCCTCATCCTCCTTCTCCTATTTACGTCTCTCCCAATTCCTTCTTTCTTATCGTAATCCTCTTTTTATCATTATCCTCCCTTCCTCTCCTCCTTTTCCTCCTATTTACGTCTCTCCCAATTCCTTCTTTCTTATCGTTTATCGTTACCCCCTTCCTCTCCTCCTCCTCCTTCTATTTCTCCCATTTCCTTCTTTATCATTACCCTCCCTTCTACATATAC
>NC_091550.1:1388568-1413568 GCF_042767895.1 Penaeus vannamei
TCGAATTTCTGGGAGAAGGTGAAGGAAGGAGGGGTTGGGAGAAGAGGAAGAGGGGGAAAGAAGAGGGAGGAGAAGAGAAAGAGGGAAAGGAGAAGAAGAGAGGAACAGGTTCGAATTTCGGGGAGGAGGTGAAGGAAGGAGGAGTTGGGAGAAGAGGAAGAGAGGGAAGGAAGAGGGAGAGAAGAGGAAGGGAAGGAAGAGGAGGAGAAGAGAAAGAGGAATAGGGGGAAGAAGAAAAGGAGAAGAGAGGAACAAGTTCGAATTTCTGGGAGAAGGTGAGGGAAGGAGTTGGAAGAAGAGGAAGAGGGGGGAAGAAGAGGGAGGAGAAAAGGAAGGAGAGGAAGAGGAGGAGAAGAGAAAGAGGAATAGGGGAAAGAGGGAAAGGAGAAGAAGAGAGGAACAAGTTCGAATTTCAGGGAGAAGGTGAAGGAAGGAGGAGTTGGGAGAGAAGAAGGACGAAGAGTAGGAAGATGAGGAAGGAGAAGAGAGGGAAGAAGAGGAAGGAGAAGAAGAGTAGGAAGAGAAAGAGAAGAAGAGTAGGAAGAGAAAGAGAAGGAGAGTAGGAAGAGGGGAAGAAGATCGAATTTTAGGGAGAAGATAAGAGATGGAGAAGTTGGATGAGCAAGAGAAGAAGAGGAAGAGTAGGGAAGAAGGGGAAGAAGAGGAAGGAAGAAGGAAGAAGAAGAGGAAGGAAGAAGGGGGAGAAGAGGAAGAGGAAGGAAGAAGGTGAGAAGAGAAAGAGGAGAATAATAATAAGAGTATGAAAGAGTGGAAGAAGAGGAAGAGGAAGGAAGAAGGGAAGAAGAGAAAGAGGAGAATAGGGAGAAAGAGAAGATTAAGAGGAAGAGTAGGAAGAGGGGAGGAAGAGGAAGATAAGAAAGAGGGAGAGAAGAAGAAAAGGAAGAGGAAGAGTAGTTGGAGGAGACGAAGGAGAAGAAGCGGAAGAGGAAAAGGAAGAGTGGGAAGAAGTGAAGAAGAGAAAGGAGAGGAAGAGAGCAAGAAGGAAAAAAAAAGGAAGAGTAAGAACAGATAGAGAGGGAGAAAAAGATAATAAAGAGGAAAGGGTAAAGAAGAAGAAGGAGCAGAGGAGGAGGGTCAGAGAGAAAGGAAGATGAAGAAGAAGAGGAAGAGGAAGATTTAGAAGAGCAAATGAAATGAAGAGGGAGAGGATAAAGAGGGAAAAAAGAGAAAAATTAAGAACAGGAAAACTGGAAGAAGAAAGGGTGAGAAATAAATAAGCGAAAAAGAAATGAAGAGAAGCAAGAGAAAGAGAGATAGAAAAAGTGGAAAAGGAAAGGGAGAAGAGAGATAAATACAGACAGATAGAAACCAACGGAGACATACAAGGAGACGAGAGACGAAGGAAAGGGAGAGAAAATCATATTTCTTGCATTTCTACAACGAGAAACGTAACGAGACAGAGTGAGAAGTCACCATAAATAATTCTTTCTCTCTCTCTCTCTTTCTTTTTCTTTCTCCCCCTCTCTCTCTCTTTCTTTCTTTCTCCGTATCCCCCTCTCTCTCTCTTTCTTTCTCTCTCTCTCTCTCTCTCTCCGTCTCTTTCCCCCCCCTCTCCCTCTCTCTCTCTATCTCTCCGTCTCTCCCCCCCTCTCCCTTTCTTTCTCTCTCCGTCTCTCCCCCCTCTCCCTCTCTCTCTCTCTCCGCCTCCCTTCCTCTTTCTCTCTCTCTCTTTAACCATCATTATCCTTGCGGTGAGATAATGCCGCTGTTTCTATGAGACAGTAACTCATATCCGACCCCGTGACCATTCATAATATTTTTTGCATATACACAGAAAAACATTCATATCTATTAGTCTAGACGTATATCTATTGCACAGATGAATAGGTGTATATGTGTCTGATAGGTATATACAGATGCATTTCTTGCTGTGTATATGATTGTCTGTTTATACGAATATTCATTGATTTGCCTCTCTCTCTCCTTTATCTATTCTCCGGTTGCTATTCCTACTTTTTCTCTTCAACTTCTCCTTCGTCTTCCTTCTCCACTTCCTCCTTCTCTCTTTCTCTTCTTCTTATACCTCTCTCTCGTCCCAAAATTTCGAAAAAGGCTTCACATCCCAGCGCGTGAACGATCCTGCCATAGGCCTATATCCTGCGTCCATGGTGTCTTTTATTTATTTATTTATTTTTTTTATCCACTTGTGAAAAAAATAAACTAAAAACGAGTCTATCTTAGTGAACATAACCCTTTTTAAATTGTAAACTATTTAGTAAAAAACGAAAAAAAAGATTTTTTTTTTTTACTTAAACACGTGTCCGTTTTTTGAGGTTAGTTTAAGTTAGATAAGTGAGAAAAAATCATGTTTTAAACTGTAAATTATTTAGTAAAAAAAAAATATCTTGTTTACTTATTCGCAAACAACGACACGGGTATATGTAGAAAAATAAATCTTTAATTATTCGTAAAAAGCGAAGGATTAATGTTATTCAATCTATTATATAGCTCCAGCTAAATATAGTTTCAAAAATATAAATAAATCTAGATATAGATACAAAAAAAATATAGAAAAATATAGATTTAGGTCCAGCTCGTCACAGAAAAGATAGAATAATTGAATTCAATATTTTCTATAGTATTTTACGCAAATTACCTTATCAAAAGAGAAGTTACACCTTTTGCAGAGAAATTCCACTTTCGCTCTGCAATAAAGACGTTTCTAGTAGATTATGTGATAATCATTAAGAAAAGAAAAAGAAGAATATGAATAAGAATAAGGAGAAGGAGGAGGAGGAGGAGAAGGAAAAGTGGAAGTTCAAGAGGAAGAAGATGAAGGAAAAGGAGAATGAGAATGAGAAAGAAAATAAAGAGAAGGAGAAGGAGAATAAGGAGAAGGAAGAGGAGAATAAGGAGAAGGGGAATAAGAAGGAGAAAAAGGAAAAGGAAAATGAGAATGAGAATAAGGAGAGGACGAACACCACCAAAATGTTCTTTTCAGCACCGATTACTTATAGAACAAGAAATTTCTCTCCGCTGTCTAACCTTATTTGCGCTACATTCCTACGTCACAGAGTACACCTTCTCTATCGCAAAAATACGACTTTCATTAAGTAAAACCTCGCCTCAAAGACCAAGTAATTATGTTAATAAAATGTCCTTACTGCCTGTGTATAGGGGAGTGAAATATGAACATATCCGTAACACACAAACATACAAAAAGTCTACATGGTTATAAAACTGTTGATCCTTATGTAGTCCCTGTGTTCCTCCCTCGCTTTTAATTCTCGCCTCTATACCTTTTTTCGTGTTTCAAACCCTTCTTAACATCATTATCTTGTCTTTTTTTATGTCTGTCTATCTGTCCATCTTTCTATCCATTTGTCTATCTATTTACCTAAATGTCAGTATATTTATCTTTCTAAATATCTCCCTCTCAACCTATCCATCTTATTGTATACCTATATATCTGTCCATCCATCTATCCCCCTCTCAACCTATCTATCTTATTGTATACCTATATATCTATCCATCCATCCATCCCCCTCTCAACCTATCTATCTTATTGTATACCTATATATCTATCCATCCATCCATCCCCCTCTCAACCTATCTATCTTATTGTATACCTATATATCTATCCATCCATCCATCCCCCTCTCAACCTATCTATCTTATTGTATACCTATATATCTATCCATCCATCTATCCCCCTCTCAACCTATCCATCTTATTGTATACCTATCTATCTATCCATCCATCCATCCCTCTCTCAACCTATCCATCTTATTGTATACCTATATATCTATCCATCCATCCATCCCCCTCTCAACCTATCTTATTGTATACCTATATATCTATCCATCCATCTATCCATGCAGCTACCCATCTATCCATGCAGCTACCCATCTATCCATCCATCTATCCATGCAGCTACCCATCTATCCATGCAGCTACCCATCTATCCATCCATCTATCCATGCAGCTACCCATCTATCCATCCATCTATCCATGCAGCTACCCATCTATCCATCCATCTATCCATGCAGCTACCCATCTATCCATGCAGCTACCCATCTATCCATCCATCTATCCATGCAGCTACCCATCTATCCATGCAGCTACCCATCTATCCATCAATCTATCCATGCAGCTACCCATCTATCCATGCAGCTACCCATCTATCCATGCAGCTACCCATCTATCCATCAATCTATCCATGCAGCTACCCATCTATCCATCAATCTATCCATGCAGCTACCCATCTATCCATGCAGCTACCCATCTATCCATCAATCTATCCATGCAGCTACCCATCTATCCATGCAGCTACCCATCTATCCATGCAGCTACCCATCTATCCATCAATCTATCCATGCAGCTACCCATCTATCCATGCAGCTACCCATCTATCCATGCAGCTACCCATCTATCCATCAATCTATCCATGCAGCTACCCATCCATCCATCCATGCTGCTACCCATCTATCCATGCAGCTACCCATCTATCCATGCAGCTACCCATCTATCCATGCAGCTACCCATCTATCCATGCAGCTACCCATCTATCCATGCAGCTACCCATCTATCCATCCATCTATCCATGCTGCTACCCATCTATCCATGCAGCTACCCATCTATCCATCCATCTATCCATGCTGCTACCCATCTATCCATGCAGCTACCCATCTATCCATGCAGCTACCAATCTATCCATCCATCTATCCATGCTGCTACCCATCTATCCATGCAGCTACCCATCTATCCATCCATCTATCCATGCAGCTACCCATCTATCCATCAATCTATCCATGCAGCTACCCATCCATCCATCCATGCTGCTACCCATCTATCCATGCAGCTACCCATCTATCCATCAATCTATCCATGCAGCTACCCATCCATCCATCCATGCTGCTACCCATCTATCCATGCAGCTACCCATCTATCCATCAATCTATCCATGCAGCTACCCATCCATCCATCCATGCTGCTACCCATCTATCCATGCAGCTACCCATCTATCCATCAATCTATCCATGCAGCTACCCATCCATCCATGCTGCTACCCATCTATCCATGCAGCTACCCATCTATCCATCAATCTATCCATGCAGCTACCCATCCATCCATGCTGCTACCCATCTATCCATGCAGCTACCCATCTATCCATCAATCTATCCATGCAGCTACCCATCTATCCATCCATCTATCCATGCAGCTACCCATCCATCCATCCATGCAGCTACCCATCCATCCATCCATGCTGCTACCCATCTATCCATGCAGCTACTCATCTATCCATGCAGCTACCCATCTATCCATGCAGCTACCCATCTATCCATCAATCTATCCATGCAGCTACCCATCTATCCATCCATCTATCCATGCAGCTACCCATCCATCCATCCATGCTGCTACCCATCTATCCATGCAGCTACCCATCTATCCATGCAGCTACCCATCTATCCATCCATCTATCCATGCAGCTACCCATCCATCCATCCATGCTGCTACCCATCTATCCATGCAGCTACCCATCTATCCATCAATCTATCCATGCAGCTACCCATCTATCCATGCAGCTACCCATCCATCCATCCATGCTGCTACCCATCTATCCATGCAGCTACCCATCCATCCATCCATGCTGCTACCCATCTATCCATGCAGCTACCCATCCATCCATCCATGCTGCTACCCATCTATCCATGCAGCTACCCATCCATCCATCCATGCTGCTACCCATCTATCCATGCAGCTACCCATCCATCCATCCATGCTGCTACCCATCTATCCATGCAGCTACCCATCTATCCATGCAGCTACCCATCTATCCATCCATCTATCCATGCAGCTACCCATCCATCCATCCATGCTGCTACCCATCTATCCATGCAGCTACCCATCTATCCATCAATCTATCCATGCAGCTACCCATCTATCCAT
The DNA here is from genome assembly GCF_042767895.1 of Penaeus vannamei. Taxonomy (NCBI): domain Eukaryota; kingdom Metazoa; phylum Arthropoda; class Malacostraca; order Decapoda; family Penaeidae; genus Penaeus; species Penaeus vannamei. The sequence goes on from NC_091550.1 coordinate 1,394,479, forward strand.
GCAGCTACCCATCCATCCATCCATGCTGCTACCCATCTATCCATGCAGCTACCCATCTATCCATGCAGCTACCCATCTATCCATCCATCTATCCATGCAGCTACCCATCCATCCATCCATGCTGCTACCCATCTATCCATCCATGCTGCTACCCATCTATCCATCCATCCATGCAGCTACCCATCTATCCATGCAGCTACCCATCTATCCATGCAGCTACCCATCTATCCATGCAGCTACCCATCTATCCATGCAGCTACCCATCTATCCATGCAGCTACCCATCTATCCATCCAGCTACCCATCTATCCATGCAGCTACCCATCTATCCATGCAGCTACCCATCTATCCATTCATCTATTCATGCAGCTACCCATCTATCCATCCATCTATCCATGCAGCTACCCATCTATCCATTCATCTATTCATGCAGCTACCCATCTATCCATCCATCTATCCATGCAGCTACCCATCTATCCATGCAGCTACCCATCTATCCATGCAGCTACCCATCTATCCATCCATCTATCCATGCAGCTACCCATCTATCCATCCATCTATCCATGCTGCTACCCATCTATCCATGCAGCTACCCATCTATCCATGCTGCTACCCATCTATCCATGCTGCTACCCATCTATCCATGCAGCTACCCATCTATCCATGCAGCTACCCATCCATCCATGCAGCTACCCATCTATCCATGCAGCTAACCATCTATCCATGCAGCTACCCATCTATCCATGCTGCTACCCATCTATCCATGCTGCTACCCATCTATCCATGCAGCTACCCATCTATCCATGCAGCTACCCATCTATCCATGCTGCTACCCATCTATCCATGCAGCTACCCATCTATCCATTCAATCTACTTCGCAACAAGACCACCCAACTCCACGTAGAGCAAATCTGTGTTGCAGAAACCCAGTCGCAATGTCTCCCTTTTGCAAGAAGTCTCCCGGTTATCACGTCGCCACCTGAATCACACCTGTTAACAATTTAATTAAAACACCTCCGGGGGCTTCGAAATGGCTTGGTTTATGCTACGTTATTGCACTCCGTTACCGATAGGTTTTATTGGGCTCCCGCTTGGGTAATTCTCCATGGGGGGGGAGGTATTCATTTCGTTAAAATCTCCGAAAAACCATTTGGAAGACATATACCAACTATTTTCGACGCGTGGTATTATTGCTCCAATTAAAAAAAAGAAGAAGAAGAAGAAAAAAAAGAGAGATAGTCACGTCGTTGCAGAGAGAGTGAGATTAACAATTTCGAGTGAGACATGATCTGGCGAAGCTGTTAATTCCTCGAAAAGTCCAAACAAGGGCTCGGGGAACTGGTGCTCCGTATGCAAATGGCCGATTGGGAAGCGGAGGCTATTTAGCAATTTAAACAGAGGCCTCCCGGGCGCTGGCTGCTTTCGGGGCCTCTCTGTCTGTCTGTCTATCTGTTCGTCTCTCTTGTCTGTCTGCATTTCTGTCTTTCTTGTCTGTCTGTTTGTCTCTCTTGTCTGTCTGCATTTCTGTCTTTCTTGTCTGTATGTTTCTCCGTCTCTCTCTATTCTGTCTCGGTTTCTTTTTTCACTCACTCTCACCTTCTCTCCCTTTCATTCCCTTCCTGTTTTTGCCTCTATCTCTTTTTCACTTTCTCTTTATTTATTTGACCCCTTCTCTGCCTCCCTGTGTGTTTCCTACTCTTTTATGTTTTGTCTATCTCTTCTCACCCTTTTTCTCTTTTTTCCCCTCTCTTTCTCCTTATCACTCTAATTGCCTTCACATGAATTGATGCAATCAATAAAGCGATAATTATCATATCATTATCGTAATAATGATTGCATATATAATCATCAGTATCATAATCATGACTAGCATTATTTTCAAAATCATTATTACTAGCATCGTTATCACTGTTACCATTATTACCTCTATCTACATTACTATTATTATCATTACCACCGCTAAGGAGGTTATGTTTTTGGTGGCGTTGGTTAGTTAGTTTGTTCGTTGTTTAGCAAGTTAACTAAAAAGTTATGGACAGATTTTTATGAAAATTTTTACCAATATCCTTTAAGGCTCATCTGTTCCACCAACACTGAAACCTCCTCTTGTCTCTTAAGCGTTTACTGTGGTACTTTGAACGTGAAGAATTGTAGACATATTTTGCTTATTTTCATCGTCTGTAGCCGAGGTATTTTATTTCGGGGACACAGGCCTTCATTTCAGTTAAGGCAATCATCTCTTAATAATTCTCATCTCTTAAGGTAGGTTAATCATCATTTTAATTCCTGGTTTGATTGGCGACTGAGCAAGCATGTGGATTCACAGCTGATGCATATTCCGCCCTCGCTTCTGAAGGGACTCACAGTTAGGACTAAACGCCACTTATTGGGGAGGAAGTGTAACAACCTGACTGTCTGTACTACGGACTAACAACCCTCCGATCCTTCGCCAAAGTTATCCTCCACAACTTGTGCCATTTCAGGTTTCCTACTTTGTTCCGACGGTTCTGTATCCCCGCGCGCCGTTTAGGATCTCTCGGTACTTTACTAAAACGACTTTGGGTGCGATTTTGACGTCCCCTTCGCCGGTCAGTTGGATTCTCTTGCGCCAATTCCCAATATCTCTCAACGGCTCTGCCAGACTGCACACTTTAGTGACGAATAAAACATTTACCTGATGGTTTCTCTTGGAGATTTTAAAGGGAATTGACTGATGAGTTAAGTTCTTTGTTTGGTCGCCTATTTCGTCACAACTTGCCGTTAATTACTCTAGACATTTCTCCTTTTGTATTTATTTGCTCACCATGAAACCTAAAAAAAGGTGGTTTATTCTCCCTTATTATGAACGTATTGTCTTTTATCTCACTGTCATCAACACTTCCTAAAGCAACATTTTCAGAGCAAGACCCGCTTGTGCTACTCGCCACTAGCACCATTGTAAGTCCTCGGCATTCCTTGGAACGCTGAACAATCTTCTGTCCTTCCCCCAGATATCTGCAAGTCATCTAACGGGTTTGGCACAAGCATCTGTTAGCAAGTTTCCTTTGAACGACTTGACCCTTCCACTTTGTAGGCTAATCTTGTTGGTGATGAGTGCTACTCTGTCCCTTTACCTGTGCCGTCACTCCTCAGTATTCTCTACATATATATTTTCAACTGTTATTAAATTCGGTAATAAAATGATCTACCTCAGTCTTTATTCTCATGCGGCGAGGCAGCTAAAGATATACCTTCCTTCTCGTAACTAACAATATATTCCTTCCTTCCCCTCTCGTCTTCAGTCTACTTCTTCCGTCCATCCTCGCGCAGCCAATCAACCAGAGTCTAATAAAGTTGTATCTTCCTCCACCTCTTGTCCTTCATTCCCAACTCCTTCCTGAACTCGCGTCTCTTAAGCCTTCAGATGTCACTCCTGGTTAATTCCACAGCCAAGGAACTGGGAGCCTAAGCAGGTGCCTTGAACATATTCCTCTCATACTATCTTCAACTATACAGGGGGATAATACATCCTAGCTCGAAACATCACTTCCACTTCATCACAAGCTGTCCCCTCTCTTGGCTTTAACTCATCGATGATATTACTTGTCAGCTCCATCCTTGCCTAGCTTGTTCTCTGACGTCAGAAGACCTCTCGCTCTCTCTCTCTCTTCTCTTCTCAGGTCGCGTGTCATGACCCTTTTCCAGGCAGCCTCATCACCCGGATACTCGAGTGGAAAACCAGAACGAAAAACCCAGAAGAGTCAGTCGTTATCACCTCTACTTCTAAACTTTGGAATTCTCTTCCCGAGTTTTGTCTTTCCGGAATCCTTTTGTTTCTTTCTTTCTTTCTCAAGGGGATTGTCTCCCAGGAAGGGGTGATTTTATCCTTTCTTTCAGTTATTCTTATATATTTTCATATCTCTTAGTAAGGTTTATCTATTTTATTTCATTATCTGCAAAGGAATTAACTAAGGATTCTTATATAGACCTTGCCTATACCTGCGTGTGTGTAAGACCAAATACCCCAAACCATTTAAACAACGAACGAAAAAAAAGAAGCAAATACCAAAACAAACGCATCAAAAACAAACTTATGGAGAAAAATTAAAAGAAAATTTACCTCCCGAGTATAAATGCTCTTCGTATTCCCTCCCTCCCTCCCTCTCCCTCTCTCCCTCTCCCCTCTCCTCCTCCCTCCCTCTCCCCTCTCCTCCTCCCTCCCTCTCCCCTCTCTCCCACGTCTGTGAAATTCTCGTGAACCCAGATAAGAGGAGACGAATGGCTGCGACCACCTTCGGTATTAATTTATTCAGATAGTCACTGAGCACCAGGAGTCGGGGGGAGGAGGAGGAGGAGGAGGAGGAGGAGGAGGAGGAGGAGGAGGAGGAGGAGGAGGAGGAGGAGGAGGAGGAGGAGGAGGAGGAACAGGGGACGGAGAGAAAGAGGTAGGGTGGAGGGGGGCGAGGGGGTGGGGGACGGGGGAAAGAGAGAAAGAGGGAGGGGGGCGAGGGGGAGGAGATACGGGGGACGGAGTGAAAGAGGTAGGGGGAAGGGGGGCGAAGGGTGGGGGACGGGGGACGGAGAGAAAGAGGTGGGGGGGAGGAGGGCGAGGGACGGAGAGAAAGAGGAGGGAGGGAGGGGGTGGGCAGGGAGTAGGGGAAGGAAAGGACGGAGATAGGAAGAGAAGATTAGAGGACTGTGGCGGAGTGAAAGGGAGTGGAAAGGGAATGGAAAGGGATCAAGGGAAGAGTGAAGAAGAGTGGAAAGAAGGGAGAAAGGGATAAAAGGAAGAGAAGGGGGGCTAATTTAAGGATACACAGGGAGTGGGGAAGACTTGCAAGGACAGGAAGACTCAGAAATGGAGCGAGGATGGGACTACACAGGGAATGGGGAATGAGAATCAGTTAATACAGAAGCCCAAGATATGGAATGGTACACTTTAGGAGACACAGCGAACGGGAGATAGATGTATAGGAAACTAAGAAGATATGACAAAAACAGAAAAGAAGGGAAATACAAGGGAGGATAAATTGGGGAAGAGGGATGGTAGGAAAAATGATAAAGATAAGGGACACGAAAAAATACGGCGTTGAGAAGACAAAGAAATGGGAATGAATGGTGAAAAGAAACAAGAAATGAGATAGAACACAGAAAAGAAAAACAAATAAGGTAAAACGACAAAATGAACAATACTTTTTTCTGTAAATATCGAAGAACAACTTGAAAGTTATCTCATCCTCTTCTGATAATCATCTGATAATCTGATAAACTCATCCTGTTACTGATAATGATACTTCAAAAATGAGAATGATGGCACACAAACAGAAACATTTTGTCGGTACTAATATTGCTAGTATTACTGCTATTAGTACTACTATTAGTACTACTGTTAGTACTACTACTACTACTGTTAGTACTATTACTACTACTTTAGTACTACTATCACTACTGCTATTATTACTACCATTGCTACTGCCATTATTACTACTATTACTAGCGCAATTAGTACTACTACTATAATCAGTCCTAAGACCGCTATTCCCACCAACATATCAAAACACTGATAATAGGAAAAAAATATATAGTAAGATTAATATCAGCCATTATAATAAGCAGAATTTCCAGAGCCACTTCCAATTTCACTTTTCCTCGAAATGCGAACTCAGTCACGCACACGCACGCACACACGCACGCACACACGCACACAAGACAGCCACGTCAGGGGTCGAAGAGGATAATCCTAGTATTATGAGTCATCCTATTCCCGGAGTGTGGAGTGGCAGATGTTCCAAAACCGTGTTTGTGTGCGTGTGGAGAGAGGTGTGTGTGTGTGTGTGTGTGTGTGTGTGTGTGTGTGTGTGTGTGTGTGTGTGTGTGTGTGTGTGTGTGTGTGTGTGTGTGTGTGTGTGTGTGCATGTGCATGAGCGTGTGCGGAAAAAAGCGTTAAAACTGCCGTACGTGCATATGTTTTTTTTTATGAATGCATATTGACCACTAGCACATATACAACAAACAATTCCCACGGTCAATTATACGCGAGCACGATTCGCTAACAACCAAAGTCTATCGATCCCTCGTTTGCCAAAGATCGACGAAACAATACGACCTCAGATACAAGGCCATCCAAACACGTGATCCCCATACAGTGCCTCACCCTTGCATCATACGACCCGGCACTGCCTCACTCTACGCTATGCTGCATTCTAAACCATGATTCACTTACTGCCTTTCCGAGATTTATCCAAAATAACCGACCCTCGCCTCCAAATTGCTTATCGCATGACAAAACTATAATAACGGTTAATAACGGTTTTAACGGTTGTTGGCCGATAGCCCTCCTGTATCAATAACACCGCGCTGAGTGTTATCCACGCTGTCCTGTGTACCCTTTATTGCAAGAGAATATTAAATGAACACACACGCTGTCGGTGTATATTGCAGAATCATGACACGACAGCATATTGGTGCTTGAAACATCGTACTTCGGGGCTGGTTTGTGATGATAACAATTAAGGGAAGTCATTATACCGCTAAATCTACTATTAATATCACTACCCACACTGCAGAATTTATTGATACTACTAATACTATTGTCATAAAAAATACCTACGACTATCGCTGTTGATAAGAACGATAACGATCTCGAAAATAAATAGGAAATATAGTGATTTACGTAGCAATCAGCTGTGGAAATGCGATGATACTGTATTCAGCCAAATCCTCTCAAATTGGCCAAATCACAGGAACAGCGAATCTACGCTAATTGATTATATTTATAAGCCTTTTTTTTATGGAGGATGAGTCGCGCATAACAGTCATCTATAAGCATACTTTTTTCGTCTAGAATTGAGTAACATCCCGTAATCATGATAAAAAAAAAAAAAAAAAATCATAATTTATTTGGGTTTGTTAAAAGATAGGGCTAATTAGCGTGTACTTAAATTGTCACATAGTTACGCGTTTATAAAATCCCTCGATTTTCAGGGATCTATTTATGTCAACACTATGCGTAAGCGAATTTTCAAATATTTATTTACTTGGCGGTTCCCGTGTGGATTTACTATTTAATCTCTTTTGTGATTCTTTTAAAACGTGTTTTAATTTGTTAAGAATATTTCGAACTTGAATTCTTTATCACTTCGTCTATTTCTACCATAAACGAAATAAAACAAAAACGGATTGGCGGATGTAGTTTTGATGAGTATATTCATCAGTCTAATAATTTACTTATGTACAATAGAATTTAATGAGTTTGCTTACTTAATTCAATTGGCCTGACTCCAGCTTTTGTTAGGAATTTAACAAAGCAATCAGCTGCAATCACCCGTCAACCAACAGCAATCAACAACCATTCAAGTCATCATGCAGTCAATCACCCAACAGTCACATAACAATCCATCCTCCAGTCACCCGAGAATCACCTAACAGTCACCCAGCAATCGCCCAGGAGTCACCTAACGCCCAACAATCATCCTCCAGTTACCCCAAAATCATCCTCCAGTCACTCAACAATCAGCCTCCAGTCACTCAACAATCACCCTCCAGTCACTCAACAATCAGCCTCCAGTTACCCAAAAATCACCCTCCAGTCACTCAACAATCACCCTCCAGTCACTCAACAATCACCCTCCAGTCACTCAACAATCACCCTCCAGTCACTCAACAATCACCCTCCAGTCACCCAAAAATCACCCTCCAGTCACTCAACAATCACCCTCCAGTCACCCAAAAATCACCCTCCAGTCACTCAACAATCACCCTCCAGTCACTCAACAATCACCCTCCAGTCACTCAACAATCACCCTCCAGTCACTCAACAATCACCCTCCAGTCACTCAACAATCACCCTCCAGTCACCCAAAAATCACCCTCCAGTCACTCAACAATCACCCTCCAGTCACCCAAAAATCACCCTCCAGTCACTCAACAATCACCCTCCAGTCACTCAACAATCACCCTCCAGTCACTCAACAATCACCCTCCAGTCACTCAACAATCACCCTACAGTCACTCAACAATCACCCTCCAGTCACCCAAAAATCACCCTCCAGTCACTCAACAATCACCCTCCAGTCACCCAAAAATCACCCTCCAGTCACTCAACAATCACCCTCCAGTCACCCAAAAATCACCCTCCAGTCACTCAACAATCACCCTCCAGTCACTCAACAATCACCCTCCAGTCACCCAAAAATCACCCTCCAGTCACTCAACAATCACCCTCCAGTCACCCAAAAATCACCCTCCAGTCACTCAAAAATCACCCTCCAGTCACTCAACAATCACCCTCCAGTCACCCAAAAATCACCCTCCAGTCACTCAACAATCACCCTCCAGTCACCCAAAAATCACCCTCCAGTCACTCAACAATCACCCTCCAGTCACTCAACAATCACCCTCCAGTCACTCAACAATCACCCTCCAGTCACTCAACAATCACCCTCCAGTCACCCAAAAATCACCCTCCAGTCACTCAACAATCACCCTCCAGTCACCCAAAAATCACCCTCCAGTCACTCAACAATCACCCTCCAGTCACTCAACAATCACCCTCCAGTCACTCAACAATCACCCTCCAGTCACTCAACAATCACCCTCCAGTCACTCAACAATCACCCTCCAGTCACCCAAAAATCACCCTCCAGTCACTCAACAATCACCCTCCAGTCACTCAACAATCACCCTCCAGTCACTCAACAATCACCCTCCAGTCACTCAACAATCACCCTCCAGTCACTCAACAATCACCCTCCAGTCACCCAAAAATCACCCTCCAGTCACTCAACAATCACCCTCCAGTCACCCAAAAATCACCCTCCAGTCACTCAACAATCACCCTCCAGTCACTCAACAATCACCCTCCAGTCACTCAACAATCACCCTCCAGTCACTCAACAATCACCCTCCAGTCACCCAAAAATCACCCTCCAGTCACTCAACAATCACCCTCCAGTCACCCAAAAATCACCCTCCAGTCACTCAAAAATCACCCTCCAGTCACTCAACAATCACCCTCCAGTCACTCAACAATCACCCTCCAGTCACTCAACAATCACCCTCCAGTCACTCAACAATCACCCTCCAGTCACCCAAAAATCACCCTCCAGTCACTCAACAATCACCCTCCAGTCACCCAAAAATCACCCTCCAGTCACTCAACAATCACCCTCCAGTCACTCAACAATCACCCTCCAGTCACTCAACAATCACCCTCCAGTCACTCAACAATCACCCTCCAGTCACTCAACAATCACCCTCCAGTCACCCAAAAATCACCCTCCAGTCACTCAACAATCACCCTCCAGTCACCCAAAAATCACCCTCCAGTCACTCAACAATCACCCTCCAGTCACCCAAAAATCACCCTCCAGTCACTCAACAATCACCCTCCAGTCACTCAACAATCACCCTCCAGTCACTCAACAATCACCCTCCAGTCACTCAACAATCACCCTCCAGTCACCCAAAAATCACCCTCCAGTCACTCAACAATCACCCTCCAGTCACTCAACAATCACCCTCCAGTCACTCAACAATCACCCTCCAGTCACCCAAAAATCACCCTCCAGTCACTCAACAATCACCCTCCAGTCACTCACCAATCACCCTCCAGTCACCCAAAAATCACCCTCCAGTCACTCAACAATCACCCTCCAGTCACTCAACAATCACCCTCCAGTCACCCAAAAATCACCCTCCAGTCACTCAACAATCACCCTCCAGTCACCCAAAAATCACCCTCCAGTCACTCAACAATCACCCTCCAGTCACTCAACAATCACCCTCCAGTCACTCAACAATCACCCTCCAGTCACTCAACAATCACCCTCCAGTCACTCAACAATCACCCTCCAGTCACTCAACAATCACCCTCCAGTCACACAAAAATCACCCTCCAGTCACTCAACAATCACCCTCCAGTCACCCAAAAATCACCCTCCAGTCACTCAACAATCACCCTCCAGTCACTCAACAATCACCCTCCAGTCACCCAAAAATCACCCTCCAGTCACTCAACAATCACCCTCCAGTCACCCAAAAATCACCCTCCAGTCACTCAACAATCACCCTCCAGACACTCAACAATCACCCTCCAGTCACTCAACAATCACTCTCCAGTCACGCAACAATCACCCTTCAGTCACCCAAAAATCACCCTCCAGTTACTCAACAATCATCCTCTAGTCACCCAAAAATCACCCTGCAGTCACTCAACAATCACCCTCCAGTCACTCAACAATCACCCTCCAGTCACTCAACAATCACCCTCCAGTCACTCAACAATCACCCTCCAGTCACTCAACAATCACCCTCCAGTCACCCAAAAATCACCCTCCAGTCACTCAACAATCACCCTCCAGTCACTCAACAATCACCCTCCAGTCACTCAACAATCACCCTCCAGTCACTCAACAATCACCCTCCAGTCACTCAACAATCACCCTCCAGTCACCCAAAAATCACCCTCCACTCACTCAACAATCACCCTCCAGTCACCCAAAAATCACCCTCCAGTCACTCAACAATCACCCTCCAGTCACCCAAAAATCACCCTCCAGTCACTCAACAATCACCCTCCAGTCACCCAAAAATCACCCTCCAGTCACTCAACAATCACCCTCCAGTCACCCAGAAATCACCCTCCAGTCACCCAAAAATCACCCTCCAGTCACTCAACAATCACCCTCCAGTCACTCAACAATCACCCTCCAGTCACCCAGAAATCACCCTCCAGTCACCCAAAAATCACCCTCCAGTCACTCAACAATCACCCTCCAGTCACTCAACAATCACCCACCAGCCGCCCAAAACTCACCCTCCAGTCACTCAACAATCACCCTCCAGTCACCCAAAAATCACCCTCCAGTCACTCAACAATCACCCTCCAGTCACTCAACAATCACCCTCCAGTCACCCAGAAATCACCCTCCAGTCACCCAAAAATCACCCTCCAGTCACTCAACAATCACCCTCCAGTCACTCAACAATCACCCTCCAGTCACCCAAAAATCACCCTCCAGTCACCCAAAAATCACCCTCCAGTCACTCAACAATCACCCCCCAGTCACTCAACAATCACCCTCCAGTCACCCAAAAATCACCCTCCAGTCACTCAACAATCACCCTCCAGTCACTCAACAATCACCGTCCAGTCACCCAGAAATCACCCTCCAGTCACTCAACAATCACCCTCCAGTCACCCAAAAATCACCCTCCAGTCACTCAACAATCACCCTCCAGTCACTCAACAATCACCCTCCAGTCACCCAAAAATCACCCTCCAGTCACTCAACAATCACCCTCCAGTCACTCAACAATCACCCTCCAGTCACCCAAAAATCACCCTCCAGTCACTCAACAATCACCCTCCAGTTACCCAAAAATCACCCTCCAGTCACCCAAAAATCACCCTCCAGTCACCCAAAAATCACCCTCCAGTCACTCAACAATCACCCTCCAGTCACTCAACAATCACCCTCCAGTCACCCAAAAATCACCCTCCAGTCACTCAACAATCACCCTCCAGTCACCCAAAAATCACCCTCCAGTCACTCAACAATCACCCTCCAGTCACCCAAAAATCACCCTCCAGTCACTCAACAATCACCCTCCAGTCACCCAAAAATCACCCTCCAGTCACTCAACAATCACCCTCCAGTCACCCAAAAATCACCCTCCAGTCACTCAACAATCACCCTCCAGTCACTCAACAATCACCCTCCAGTCACCCAAAAATCACCCTACAGTCACTCAACAATCTCCCTCCAGTCACCCAAAAATCACCCTCCAGTCACTCAACAATCACCCTCCAGTCACTCAACAATCACCCTCCAGTCGCCCAAAAATCACCCTCCAGTCACTCAACAATCACCCTCCAGTCACCCAAAAATCACCCTCCAGTCACTCAGCAATCACCCTCGAGTCACTCAACAATCACCCTCCAGTCACCCAAAAATCACCCTCCAGTCACTCAACAATCACCCTCCAGTGACCCAAAAATCACCCTCCAGTCACTCAACAATCACCCTCCAGTCACCCAAAAATCACCCTCCAGTCACACAACAATCACCCTCCAGTCACTCAACAATCACCCTCCAGTCACCCAAAAATCACCCTCCAGTCACTCAACAATCACCCTCCAGTCACCCAAAAATCACCCTCCAGTCACTCAACAATCACCCTCCAGTCACCCAAAAATCACCCTCCAGTCACTCAACAATCACCCTCCAGTCACTCAACAATCACCCTCCAGTCACCCAAAAATCACCCTCCAGTCACTCAACAATCACCCTCCACCCACCCAAAAATCACCCTCCAGTCACTCAACAATCACCCTCCAGTCACTCAACAATCACCCTCCAGTCACTCAACAATCACCCTCCAGTCACCCAAAAATCACCCTCCAGTCACTCAACAATCACCCTCCAGTCACCCAAAAATCACCCTCCAGTCACTCAACAATCACCCTCCAGTCACTCAACAATCACCCTCCAGTCACTCAACAATCACCCTCCAGTCACCCAAAAATCACCCTCCAGTCACTCAACAATCACCCTCCAGTCACCCAAAAATCACCCTCCAGTCACTCAACAATCACCCTCCAGTCACCCAAAAATCACCCTCCAGTCACTCAACAATCACCCTCCAGTCACTCAACAATCACCCTCCAGTCACCCAAAAAACACCCTCCAGTCACTCAACAATCACCCTCCAGTCACCCAAAAAACACCCTCCAGTCACTCAACAATCACCCTCCAGTCACCCAAAAATCACCCTCCAGTCACTCAACAATCACCCTCCAGTCACTCAACAATCACCCTCCAGTCACCCAAAAATCACCCTCCAGTCACTCAACAATCACCCTCCAGTCACCCAAAAATCACCCTCCAGTCACTCAACAATCACCCTCCAGTCACCCAAAAATCACCCTCCAGTCACTCAACAATCACCCTCCAGTCACTCAACAATCACCCTCCAGTCACCCAAAAATCACCCTCCAGTCACTCAACAATCACCCTCCAGTCACCCAAAAATCACCCTCCAGTCACTCAACAATCACCCTCCAGTCACCCAAAAATCACCCTCCAGTCACTCAACAATCACCCTCCAGTCACCCAAAAATCACCCTCCAGTCACTCAACAATCACCGTCCAGTCACCCAAAAATCACCCTACAGTCACACAACAATCACCCTCCAGTCACTCAACAATCACCCTCCAGTCACCCAAAAATCACCCTCCAGTCACTCAACAATCACCCTCCAGTCACCCAAAAATCACCCTCCAGTCACTCAACAATCACCCTCCAGTCACTCAACAATCACCCTCCAGTCACCCAAAAATCACTTTCCAGTCCCTCAACAATCACCCTCCAGTCACCCAAAAATTACCCTCCAGTCACCTAACTATCACCCTCCTGTCACTCAACAATCACCCTCCAGTCACCCAAAAATCACCCTCCATTCACTCAACAATCACCCTCTAGTCACCCAAAAATCACCCTCCAGGCACACAACAATCACCCTCCAGTCACCCAAAAATCACCCTCCAGCCACTCAGCAATCACCCTGCAGTCACTCAACAATCACCCTCCAGTCACCCAAAAATCACCCGCCAGTCACTCAACAATCACCCTCCAGTCACCCAAAAATCACCCTCCAGTCACTCAACAATCACCCTCCAGTCACCCAAAAATCACCCTCCAGTCACTCAACAATCACCCTCCAGTCACTCAACAATCACCCTCCAGTCACCCAAAAATCACCCTCCAGTCACTCAACAATCACCCTCCAGTCACCCAAAAATCACCCTCCAGTCACTCAACAATCACCCTCCAGTCACCCAAAAATCACCCTCCAGTCACTCAACAATCACCCTCCAGTCACCCAAAAATCACCCACCAGTCACTCAACAATCACCCTCCAGTCACCCAAAAATCACCCTCCAGTCACTCAACAATCACCCTCCAGTCACCCAAAAATCACCCTCCAGTCACTCAACAATCACCCGCCAGTCACCCAAAAATCACCCTCCAGTCACTCAACAATCACCCTCCAGTCACTCAACAATCACCCTCCAGTCACCCAAAAATCACCCTCCAGTCACTCAACAATCACCCTCCAGTCACTCAAAAATCACCCTCCAGTCACTCAACAATCACCCTCCAGTCACCCAAAACTCACCCTCCAGTCACTCAACAATCACCCTCCAGTCACCCAAAAATCACCCTCCAGTCACTCAACAATCACCCTCCAGTCACCCAAAAATCACCCTCCAGTCACTCAACAATCACCCTCCAGTCACCCAAAAATCACCCTCCAGTCACCCACCAGACACCCAGCAACTCACACCCTCCACCTCACAAGTGCCTGACCACACCACACTCCATTCCTGCCTCTGGATTGGTCGCCGTTGAAGGAACCTTTGCTTAACGGAATCTACGATTGTGTATGGGTGTTATAATTTTTTATATTTATTGTTCAAGAATCTTTGTTCACTTGTATGACTGTATTAAAGTGATTGTTATTTCGGTTGTTGTGGGTGAGGTGATTGTCAATTAGGTAGTGTAAAAGAGATAATGAGAATGAGATTGAGAATAATGGTAGTAATGGCATTAACCATGGTAATGTTATTACTATTATGATTAGGAATAAAGGATGATGAAAGTAATGATGACAATAATGATAATGAAAATGAAGGTAATAATAATGGCAATAATAATAATGACAATAATGACAATAACAATGATAATAAAGGTTATTACTATTGATAATAATATTACTATTGATAATTACAATAATGATGATACTATCAATACTAACAGTGGTAATGATAACTACAACAACGACAATAATAATAATAATAATGACAATAACAATACTATTGATGACGATGAGAGTAGCAATAGTAATACAAATAATAACGATAATGAGAATGGCAATAATAATAACAATACAATAAAATTGACAACAAAAGCAACAACGATCATTATCATCACCGTTACAATATAAATACATTTCATTTTTCCTCTTCCTTCTCCCTTCCATTCTCTTCCCTCCCTTCATCTTCTCCTCCTCCTCCTCCCTTCCCTTCCTCTTCAACTCCACCTCCATTCCTTCTCTTCCTCCTCCTTCCTTCCATCCCTCTTCCTCTTCCTTCCTTCCATTCCTCTTGTCGACGCTCTGTGTTTATCTCGTTTTATGCCGCGCTGTTTGCTCCTGTGAATTCTGTTATTATAATGGCTGACTGAATACAACACGTATGGTTAGTGAATCGATATTCGCCGTGATGCCAGAGCCATTGTGTTGTGTGGGCGTCCGTAATTGGTCCATCAGTCGAATAATGCGGGAAAGAAAAAAAAAAGTGTGATATCTAGTCGTGGTTAAAAAATGGTGATTTTGTGATTGTTGTGTGGTTTATATGGGAATCATATGGTGGTGATTGGATTTATATATATATTTTTTTATTTTGTATTTTGGAATAGTGGGGGTCTCTTTCTTTCTCTCTCTCTCTCTCTCTCTCTCTATCTCTCTCTCTCTCTCTCTCTCTTTCCCTTCCCTTTGTCTTTCTCATTCCCCTTGTACATACATGCATCTACAAAAGTGTTTACGTAAGGACATGTTTAGATACTGAATGGATGTAAGTACGTATGCACGAATGCTGCATAGTTGTAAGTACATATGTATAAATACTGCATGGATGCAAGTATGTGCTGCATGGATGTAATTACATATATATGAATGGCGCCCGGATATGTATGCGTGAATGCTGCTTCGACGTAAATACATGTATAAGAATGGTGCCCGGATGTTAGTGTGTATGCATGAATGCTGCTTCGACGTAAATACATATATAAAGAATGGCGGCCGGATGTTGGAGTGTATGCATGAATGCTGCTTGGATGTAAATACATATATAAGAATGGTGCACGAATGTTAGAGTGTATGCGTGAATGCTGCTTGGATGTAAATACATATATAAGATTGGCGCACGGATGTTAGAGTGTATGCGTGAATGCTGCTTGGATGTAAATACATATATAAGAATGGCGCACGAATGTGAATGTATGCGTGAATGCTGCTTGGATGTAAATACATATATAAGATTGGCGCACGGATGTTAGTGTATGCGTGAATGCAGCGTGTATGTAATTACATGTATAAGAATGGCGCCCGGATGTTAGAGTGTAAGCGTGAATGCTGCTTCGACGTAAATACATATATAAAGAATGGCGCCCGGATGTTAGAGTGTAAGCGTGAATGCTGCTTCGACGTAAATACATATATAAAGAATGGCGCCCGGATGTTAGAGTGTAAGCGTGAATGCTGCTTCGACGTAAATACATATATAAAGAATGGCGCCCGGATGTTAGAGTGTAAGCGTGAATGCTGCTTCGACGTAAATACATATATAAAGAATGGCGCCCGGATGTTAGAGTGTAAGCGTGAATGCTGCTTCGACGTAAATACATATATAAAGAATGGCGCCCGGATGTTAGAGTGTAAGCGTGAATGCTGCTTCGACGTAAATACATATATAAAGAATGGCGCCCGGATGTTAGAGTGTATGCGTGAATGCTGCTTGGATGTAAGTACATATATAAGAATGGCGCCCGGATGTGAATGTATGCGTGAATGCTGCTTCGACGTAAATACATATATAAGAATGGCGCACGGATGTTAGTGTATGCGTGAATGCAGCGTGTATGTAATTACATGTATAAGAATGGCGCCCGGATGTTAGAGTGTAAGCGTGAATGCTGCTTCGACGTAAATACATATATAAAGAATGGCGCCCGGATGTTAGAGTGTAAGCGTGAATGCTGCTTCGACGTAAATACATATATAAAGAATGGCGCCCGGATGTTAGAGTGTAAGCGTGAATGCTGCTTCGACGTAAATACATATATAAAGAATGGCGCCCGGATGTTAGAGTGTATGCGTGAATGCTGCTTGGATGTAAGTACATATATAAGAATGGCGCCCGGATGTGAATGTATGCGTGAATGCTGCTTCGACGTAAATACATATATAAGAATGGCGCACGGATGTTAGTGTATGCGTGAATGCAGCGTGTATGTAATTACATGTATAAGAATGGCGCCCGGATGTTAGAGTGTAAGCGTGAATGCTGCTTCGACGTAAATACATATATAAAGAATGGCGCCCGGATGTTAGAGTGTATGCGTGAATGCTGCTTGGATGTAAGTACATATATAAGAATGGCGCCCGGATGTGAATGTATGCGTGAATGCTGCTTCGACGTAAATACATATATAAGAATGGCGCCCGGATGTTAGAGTGTATGCGTGAATGCAGCGTGTATGTCTGTCCTCGAGTGCCGGCGGAGCAATCAGCCAAGTGCCACCGTCGCTCTGCTTACTCAGGTGACATTTCACAACAGCGAGACCGGCGCCTTGAGTGCGATTTTTAAAACTCCGATATGCAAATTGGTTCTCCCTTCCCCTTCTCCCCACTTCCTCTACTCTTCTACCTCTCCTCCCCTATCCCCTACTTCCTCCAATTCGATTCTTTCCGTTTTGCTCTCCATCTCTAATCCTTACTTCCCCTTCCCTACTCCTTGTCCTTTTCTTCATGCCACATCGCTCCTCCTCTCTCTCTCCTCCCTCCCTCACTCCCTTCCCCCTCTCCCTATCCTCTATCGTTCTCCCTCCCTACCCCATCCTTTCCCTCCTCCCCTTTAAAGTCTCCCCCCCCCCCCTGTCCTTCCCTCATCCTCCATATAAGGAAAGTGTTTTCAGGGGCTCGGAGGGTCTTACCTAAGAATTACAGGATTAGGTTTTCCCGACTTCCTGACTGTATTTGGTCTGATTGGACAACCGGATTGGAAATGCACTGCACTATCCATCGGGTCGTTTCCCATTTTCTTTCGCTGATTGGATCTGATTAGCTCCCGTAGTGATGCATTGGTGGCAGCGGTGGGATACTGTAACGATTATAGACATTATGGAAGGTTATGAGCTACATTTAGGCTATTGTAGATGTCTTATTGGTGCCATATCAGTAGATTTATGAATACCATAATAATAGTAGTGTTTCAGCTACCGTTTGTCTCTTGATAACAATAGAGATCATTATGGTGTTTTAATGTTGCCATAGGGATGGTACTGATCATAATGATATCATAATGGTGCCACAACGAGGATAGGAATATGATGTGGTCAAAGGTCAAAGGTTATAGTACCATGATTGCTGGGTTAACATCTAATTATTGTTGAAGAAGAAAAAAAAGTAGAGATTTTCATTAATTTCTCTTATTCAAATTTCAATGTTGATATAGAATGATATTTGATTAACTTTACTGTATTCTATATCGATTCCCAGGTACTCTCCCTGATTCTCTGCCTCTCTAATTCTATTTTCTCTATCTGTCTCTGGCTATTTATCTGTCTGTCTGTGTCTGGCTATGTATCTGTCAATCAATCTGGCTGCCTATCTGCGTCAGTAAGTCTGTCTGGTTGTCTATCTGCGTCAGTCAATCAGTCTGGCTGTCTATCTGCATCAGTCAGTCAGTCTGGCTATCTATCAGTGTATCTCTCCCCCCCCCCCTCCCCGCCTTATCTCTCTGTGACGAGCCTTATCACTGCAACACCTTATTTCCATTTTATATTTTGCAAGACTCTCTCTCCTGACATTTTACAGCCTCGTCCGCGCGTCCAAGGCGAGACACGCAAGCACTCGTACTGGATTCAGCGACTGTTATCTCACCAAAGGAGTTTTACGGGGCTGGTCCTTTACCCTGGGAGTGCTTCATTTGCTTTTGATTCTAAAGTCTTTTTTCCTTTGTTTTCCTTGTTTTTAATTTTTTTTTGGCTTTGCTATCATTATTTTCTTTTAATTCTTCGTTTTGGATTTTTAAATTTTCTTTGTGATTGTGTTTTATTTTTTCTTCTTTATTTCTTTAATGTTTTCATCCTTTTCATACTTTTTCTATCTCTCTGTACCTTCTCCATCATCTGCCCTTTTAAAATTCTTTTTCGCTTTCTTGTCTTCTTTTTCTTCTCCCTTTTCCACCTCCTCCTTTTCTCTTTCTTTTTCGTTTTCTTCTTTTTCCTCGGTGTCCTTCTCCTTCTTCTTCATCTTCTTTTTCTTC
>NC_091550.1:1428568-1431481 GCF_042767895.1 Penaeus vannamei
CTCTCCCCTCCCCCTCTCTCTCTCTTTCCCTCCAGAAGTCTATTTTCTCTCTCTCTCTCTCTCTCTCTCTCCTCCCTCCCTCCCTATCTATTTCTCTCTCTCTCTCTCTCTCTCACTCTCTCTCCCCTCCCCCTCCCCCCTCTCTTTCCCTCCATGTCTATTTTCTCTCTCTCTCTCTCCCTCTCCGTAACCCTCTATGCTCCAGGTCCTCGAGACGGCGTTGCTATCAACATGCAAGGAGTTTCGCTCTCCCTCACTCACCCTTTTTCTTTTCCTTTTCTCATTTTTCTTCTTCCGACAGGTAACTAAGTTTTCCGTTCTCTCCCTCCCTCTCTTCTCCTCTCTCTTTGTCTCAACCGCAGCCCCGCCCACGAGAGTTTTGGGGTAGGATTTCCTGTTTGTCTGTCTGTCTGTCTCTGTCTGTCTGTCTGTCTGTCTGTTTGTATGGCTGTTTGTCTGTCTGTCTGTCTTTCTGTCTCTGTATATATGTATCTATCTTTTTCTCTCTCTTTCCCTCCCTCTCTCTTTATTTTCTATTTTTTCTATCTTTCTATCTGTCTGTCTATCCGTCTCTCTCCTATCACTCTCTCTCTCTCTCTCTCTCTCTCTGTATGTATGTATGTATCTCTCTCTCTCTCTCTCTCTCTCTCTCTCTCTCTCTCTCTCTCTCTCTCTCTCTCTCTCTCTCTCTCTCTCTCTCTCTCTCTCTCTCTCTCTCTCTCTCTCTCTCTCTCTCCTCCCTCCCTCCCTCCCTCCCTCCCTCTCTCTCTCTCTCTCTCTCTCTCTCTCTCTCTCTCTCTCTCTCTCTCTCTCTCTCTCTCTCTCTCTCTCTCTTCTCACCCTCTCTTTTTGTCTCTTTCACTTTCCATTATTAACACTATTACTATTATCATTTCTAAAAGCAAATAACATGTTTTTTGTATCTTAATAACATGGTGTTCGTCCTCATTTTCTCTATTCATTTCAATCAGGTACATCATCATTATTCATATCATTCCTATCCTTCTTAAAATAACTATCTATTATCATTATTATTTTTTTACGATTGTCAGTGATACTACTACTAGTATCACTATCTTTATCACCATCATTTCCATCATTCGTAATGTCAAATATTATTTCTATATCGTTATTTCCTTTATTTCTGCCATTATTCCTTTTATAATCTATTTTCTTGCCATAATTATTATCCTTATATCCCTTAATATATTTTTTATCATTAGATGTTATCATTAGTAGTAATAGTCGTGTTTTAAGGAAGAAATTGGGTGAGAGGTGGGAAGCAAGAAGGAAAAGGAGGAGGAGGAGGAGGTAGAGGAAGACGAAGAGGAAGATGAGAGGGAAGAGTCAGAGGAAGAAGAGGAGAAAAGGGAAGAGGAGGAGGGGGAGGAGGAGAAGGAAAAGAGGGAGGAAGAGAAGGGAAGAAGGAAAGAAATAGGAAGAGGGAGGAGGAAAAGAAGGTGGAGGAGGAGGAAAAGGAAGAGGAGGAAGAGAAGGGAAGAGTGAAAGGAGGAGGTGGAGAAAAGGGAAGAGGAGGATGAGGAGGATGAGGATGAGGATGAGGAGGAGGAGAAGGAAAAGAAGGAGGAAGAGAAGGGAAGAAGTAAAGAAATATGAAGAGGGGGAGGAGGAGGAAAACAAAAGGAGAAAGCGAATAAGAATGAGAAGGAGGAAAAGAAGAATAGGAGGAAAGGAGGAGGAGGAGAAAGAGATAAAGAAGGAGGAGGAGGAGGAGGAGGAAGAGGAGGAGGAAAAGGAGGCGGAGGAGGAGGAGGAGAAAGAAGAAAAGAATAAGAATAAGCAGGAAGACGAGAAAGAGGGAAAGGAAGAGGAGGAGGCGGATGAGGGGAGGAAGAGGAAGAGGAGGAGGAAGAGCTATAGGACTAGAAGAAGGAGGACTTCCCCAGGCGGCGGGCGTGCGGGCGTGCGGGCGCGCGGCGGTCAGGGCGGAGCCGCAGTATTACCCGGCCACAAAGGCTCGGACAACCGTGATATCAAGACCACAAAGGCCATGATAGATTGAGGCGCCCCCGTCCGCGCCTCATTTTTCACGACACGCCCCCTTCCCCTCTCCCCTCTCTCTCCCCTTTCGCGACACGACCCCTACCCCCTCTCTCCTCTTCCCTCTCCTTTCCCTTTCGCGACACGACCCCTACCCCTCTCCCCTTTCCCTCTAAGCCAAGCCCTTCTCTCCGCCTTCTACTCCCTTTATTCCTTTTCTCATGGCCCCTTCCCCCTCTTCTCCTCTCCCCCTCTCTCTCCCTCTTTCGCGACACGCCCCCTATCCCCTCTCTCTCCTCTACTTCCTATTCCTCCCCTTTCGCGACACACCCCCTTCCCCCTTCCCCCCTCTCCCCCCTCTCTCTCCCCTTTCGCGACACGCCCCTCTCCCCCCCTCTCTCCTCTCTCTCCCCTTTCCCTCCCCTAAGCCAAGCCCTTCTTCTCCCTCCTTATTCCTTCTCTCACGGCCCCCTTCCCCCATCCCCCTCTCCCCTCTCTCTCCTCTTTCACGACACGCCCCCTCTCCCCTCTCTCTCCTCTCTCCCCCTTTCCCTCTAAGCTCTACATAGCCCTTCTCTCTCGGCCCTTCTACTCCCCTTATTCAGCTTCGCTCACGCCTCCTTCCTCTTCCCCCTCTTCCCTCTCTCTCCCCCTTTCTAAGCGACACGCCCCCTCTCCCCTCTCTCCTCTCTCTCCCCTTTCCCTCTAAGCCAAGCCCTTCTCTCCCTCTTCTACTCCCCTTATTCCATTTCTCATGGCCCCTTCCCCCTCTCTCCCCTCTCTCCTTTCCTCCCCTTTCGCGACACGCCCCCTACCCCCTCTCTCCTCTCTCTCCCCCTTTCCCTCTTCTTCTCCCCTTATTCCTTCTCTCACGGCCCCTTCCCCCTCCCCCCCTCTTCCCTCTCTCCCCCC
>NC_091550.1:1446981-1449481 GCF_042767895.1 Penaeus vannamei
CTTTCTGCCTCCCTCCAACCCACCCATCCTCTCTCTCTCTCTTCCTCCTTCTCCCCCTCCCTCCTTCCTTTCCTGTCTCCCTCCAACCCAACCATCCTCTCTCTCTCTTCCTCCTTCCTTCCCTCCTTCTCCCCCTCCCTCCAACCCACCCATCCTCCCTCCCTCCAACCCACCCATCCTCCCTCCCTCCTTCCCCACCTCCCAAAAAGCGTGTCATTTATCTTCTTCCTTCCCCGGACAAACAACCTCATTCCCCTTCACAAGCTCTTTTCCTCACACCTAAACTGACAGGCGGTGACACCCTTCCCCGGCCGCCCTTACAAGCAGGTCCTTTTAGAGAGGTGTCCGTGCTTGTGAATGCACAGAACTAACGGGCATGAGGGCGTGTGTTTTATGCGTCAAGGCGTGTGTTGAAGGGTACTCGTTATGCTATTTCTCGCTCTCAGTTTTTCCTTCTTTTTGTTAGTCTGACTTGTTGTTTATTTGGTGGTTTGTCTGTTTGTTTGTATGTGTTTTTTTATAAGTTTGTTTTTTTCAACTGTTCTTTCTCGTTGGGTTGTTGGCACACGCATAAACACTCACACACACACAAACACACTCACACACACACACACTACACAAACACACACACACTCACACATACACAAACACACACACACTCACACATACACAAACACACACACACTCACACATACACAAACACACACACACTCACACATACACAAACACACACACACTCACACACACACACACTACACAAACACACACACTCACACATACACAAACACACACACTCACACATACACAAACACACTCACACTCACACATACACACACACACACACTACACAAACACACACACACACTCACACATACACAAACACACACACACTCACACATACACAAACACACACGCAATAGTATTAGTCTACACACACTCAAAACAAACAGACACAAAAAACAAGCACATTCACTCGAGCCTCTCTCTCTCTCTCTCTCTCTCCCCTCTCCCCAATTATCCAATAAAACAAGTGAGCGAGAGAGAGAATCAAATTGTAATCCAATTAACAGCCTTGGTTCTCCATTCTTACCCTGTCTAAACCCTATCCTCCATTCTATTTTTTTTCGTTCATCTCTGATTGCTTGGTTCGTTATTCTATTTATTTCTTTTTTCTTTCTCTTTGTCTCTCTCTCTCTCTGTGTTATGATTAAGTCAGTTGCGTGTGTGTATTATCTCGTGTGTCTGTTATTAGGGACTATTTAGCATCGATTATCTATCGTACTCACAGTCGATCAGCTCGTGAAACAACATCATCAGAGTTCTTTACTATAATTCTTATCCTAATAGCATAATGGACAATTAAAAGACCCTATTGATTGCAAACATCCAATCACACCATCTACATTATCCGCCATCAAGTATAAAATTATTTTGATTTCTTGTATTTACGTCATGGCGCTTGCAATTCGTTAATGGATGCATGTCACGCCCAAACCATCTGTCAGTCATATGAATCACTAACGCAGCGTCTGTTCCCTCTGAGCGTGTGATTATTACTACGGAACTCTTCGCTCGCCGGCCTCTCGTATGTCAACACGGTGTCCGATTTTGTTGTTTTGGTTCTGGCTTTGGCTTGGTTTTCAGGGTGGTGAATAAAGGAAGGGAGAGAGAGGGTAGGAGAGATAAGGAGGAAGGGGGAAGGGGGACAGATGTAAGGGGGAGGGGAACAGATAGATCGAAGAGAAAATAGGCAAATAGGCAAATTTTCAAATGGGCATACACACAAGTTGATAGACAGAGATTCAGACGGACAGTTGAATGCATAGACATTAATAACGCAGAAAGAACAGATAAACAGACAGACAAAACAACCCACTCTCACATAATCATAAAAAAACACATGAACAGAAACACTGAAATACCTAATAAGTATTTTAAAATCTTCAATTACTGGAATAGAAATAAATCTACCGACACGAATTTCTCAAGCGCAAAGTCACGTGTTTACTTTCGCTTCCGGTGAGAGTGTAAACAACAAATAAACCCCTTCCCACAAAAAAATAAAAAAAGAAAGAGTGAAAAACAGTAAAAAAGAAGAAAGGAAACAAGAAAAAGAAAAAAAAAATAAATAGAAAAAAAAATAAAAAATCAAAAAACACAAAAAGTAAAAAGAATTAAGAAAAAGAAAAAATAAGAACACGCAAGAAACAAAGAAAGAATAAGTATAAGAAGGAAAACAAAAGAAAAACGCATTTAGTTCCGACAAATTACACTGCACTAAGTTTGGGCTTGAGGCGAGTAGGAGGAAAAAACCGTTACGGAATCTGGAGACACTTAAGGGCTGTTTTTGAATGCTTCAGAAAGGGTGTTCGAAGAATGCCTGAACTCTTAGGGCGCTCTAAGTGTTTTTATTCTATTTTCTTCTTTTCTTTCTTGTTCCGTTTTTCTTTCCCTTTTCGTTTTATAGGTCTTTTATTTCATTTTCTTCTCTCGTTCATTT
>NC_091550.1:1464481-1466981 GCF_042767895.1 Penaeus vannamei
CCTCCCCCTCTCCCTCTCATCCCCTCTTCCCTTTCCTCCTCGTTATCCACCCTCTCCCTCTCATCCCCCTTATCATCCACCCCCTCTATTCCCTCTTCCCCATCCCCATTATCCACCCCTCTCCCTGTCATCAACCACCCTTCCCCCTCATCCTCACCCTCTCCCTCTCACCCTCACCCCCCCCCTTCACCCAAAGCATCGCAGGGTAATCACCCCAGACGGACGAGTAATCTCCCTTGCAAGAGGCTGATGGTAATTACCCTAAAAAAAGGAGCATGAAATATTGCCTCGCACAAGAGCCGTAATTCCAAGCAGGAACACAATGCTGATTGCCGGAGCCGCTTCAAATGGCCGCTTGGGGGTCGCGCGGCCGAGGAATTTGGGCCGAGGGAACGGGTGCGGGAAAGGGGGGGCGGGGTGGATGGGGGGGAACGGATAGAGAGTGAGAAAACACACACGCACAAGCATAGATATATGGAGATAATACACATATATATATATACATGTATGTGTATACATGTATATAAATGTGAGAATATATTAATATCTTTCTATCTATCTATAAATATATACATACAAACACATACGTATATACACATATGCGTATACATATATACATATATATGTACACACACGCACATATATATGTAGAATACCCCGGCCTTCCTGTGACGTCACCATCATCACCAGGGTGTGAGGGGTATTGTTCGAGATACTCAACTGGGTATGAATTGAGTCCTCTTTGCAGCATCAGATTTAATCATGCAAATGCCCCTGTGGAGACAGCAGAGGAAACAGTTCAGAGCCTGGATACAGGAAACTGGCAAATGACTGTTCAAAAAATCCAGTCTTTTTGTAGCATTACATGAGTTTCCACATTCTAGCGAATGGTATTTAAGAACTGAGTATATGTAGTTATTACCCCATTGAACTTATCTGATTGGGTGGGAGGAGGAAGCGGCCTACGGTTCTGCAATTGCATCACTAAAGTCCATTGCTCCAAAGCCCTCGCATCATGAAATGGAGGAGCACTTGGCACAGCACCTGCCATTGCGTTATGAGGAGCACCTGACCTTGAAGCACTGCCAATGTATCCTATACCTGGTTCTGGTATTGTGGATAGCGTTGCCTTACGTGTAGAAACCCACCGCGGTGTTCGTAAGGTTGAACATCTGGTAGTAACTGGATTATAGACTGTTGCTGTAGTTAAAGGAATAGACATCGAGTACTCCGTATGGACTGGAGGTACTGGACGTGCATCAACATCCACCTGACCTACTGTTACTGTTGTATGGGCAATTGGGCCCATCTTTTGCACAAACCCGACACCTTGTACCACAGTTTGTGATGTTTCCATTAAAAGGTAAAACTCTCCCTTGCAGTGTTAAGTTTACTCGCAGCATGTGCCCACTCTTCAGTTAATTCTAGAGCAGGTATCTTACGCACATCAACCGTTATTTTTCTTCCTGAAGAACTAGCATCCTGCAGGTGCTGACACTCTTCACACCTTGGAAGCACAATTCCAATTTTCTCCTTGCTTTTGCTGCTTCACGTGCAAGTGCTTGCTCACGCAGCTAATCTTTTCTTTCTCTCTTCTACCGACTCGAGTCTTTTCAGCTCCCTCTCATACTCGTCGTCTGCTACACTGCTGTAATGGGAGCAAGTAAACTGGCTTTGCTGCGACAGTTTTCAATATTCTCCGCTTAACAGGGAAATTCTGAATTGTAAAATACCTTGGCCTCCCTGTGAAGTCACCATCATCACCAGGGTGTGAGAGGTATTGGTCGAGCTATTCTACAGTGTATGAATTGAATCCTCGCTGCTGCACCAGATTTATTCATGCAAATACTCCTTTGGAGACAGCATAGGGAACAACCGGGAGACTGGATATAGGAAATTGGCATTGGGAAATATTTAGGTTCAAAGATAGCTTAAATTCACAATATATCAAAGTTGTATTAAAATGAAATACTTCCTTATCAGCGTGATAACTATTCATAATTAAGCAGTAAATATTACTTTAAATATCCAAGCAAAAAAATATGGTATGTTTCATTTACATGATAAGGCAACATAACTTGAATTTATCAAAAAACATTTTACTTGCGGCGTTTTAAGCAGGGAAAGTTCTTGCCTAAAATCTCGACTTTTTCTTACCAACTCAAGCGACCCCCGTAGATGGCTAGACTTGCGCCTGCTAAGTCAAGCGGCGTAACGTCACCATGGCAACAGCGTCATTGGCGTCCCGTATTGTTTACAATCCTTCGAATGCGGTCGTTGGTCAACAACTCCGCTTAATATTCTATCAGAGAAATCCTTTTTTACGGTGTCTGATTCTGTAATTTCCATAGAGTCGTATTCAAAGAAGTTGAAATTAACTGAATGCGAAAGGAGATAATGGAGATTATGGGAATGAAAAGTTTTTTTTTTATATATCATAAATCATTACAGGACGAACAATTTATCTATTACTTTTAAACTCCTCGTCTCTCTAAATCGA
>NC_091550.1:1484481-1486981 GCF_042767895.1 Penaeus vannamei
GAGGGAGGAGGGGGAGGGAGGAAGGGAGGGAGGGGGAGGTATTCATAGAACGTGGAGGAAGGGAAGGAAGGAAGGGCGGAAGGAAGAGGAGGAAGGAAGGGAGGAGGGAGGGAAAGAGGGGGAGAGGCAGAGGGTGAAGACGGGGAGAATGGGGCGTGGAGAGGGAGGAGGAAGGGAAGGGTGAGGGAGAGGGTGGGAAGGAAGGCAGTGAAGAGGAGGAAAGGGAGGGGAGAAGGACGGAGGGAGGGCAAGGAGAAAGGGCAAAGAGGAAGGGAGAAGGGAGGGGAGAGGAACGGAGGAAGGGAGAAGGGAGAGACGGAGGGCAAGGAGGAAGGGATAAGGGAGAGACGGAGGGCAAGGAGGAAGGGAGAAGGGGAGGGGAGAGGAACGGAGGAAGGGAGAAGGGAGAGACGGAGGGCAAGGAGGAAGGAAGAAG
The DNA here is from genome assembly GCF_042767895.1 of Penaeus vannamei. NCBI lineage: Eukaryota > Metazoa > Arthropoda > Malacostraca > Decapoda > Penaeidae > Penaeus > Penaeus vannamei. The sequence goes on from NC_091550.1 coordinate 1,484,918, forward strand.
GGGAGGGGCCGATCACAATAGAGATTGTATTGGTAGATAAGGAGGCGTCCTTCGCCAGATTTATTACACGTTCGAAAGACAGCGGATGGACCGCGTCGTCGAAGATTCCATTCTCCATTCACGGCGCGGGATGTTTGCGTCGTCTGTCACCCGGAATGCGCGTGTTGGGGTCCACTTTTTCCTCCATTTTGGGGTAACGGGATTCGGGGTCGAGGTAATGGGCGGGATTTGTTACTTTTCCGAGCGGTGGGAGGGGCGCACATACGCTCATACGCATAGGCCCACCCACGCTCATGCATATAAACGCATAAACGTATAAATATACATACATATATAGAAGAATATACATACACACAGACATGGTGTATACATATGTGTAGACAAACACACACATACACACACACACACACACACACACACACACACACACACACACACACACATACACACACACACACACACACACACACACACACACACACACACACACACACACACACACACATATATATATATATATATATATATATATATATATATATATATATATATATATATATATATATATACACACACACACATAAATATATATATAGACATCTATATTTATATATTTATCTCTTTCCTTTAAATCATTATTAACGAAGACAGTGTCCTTACTCTCATATTTCATCTATTTTCGTTTATGGGGATTATGATTCCCCCTAAAATACAGGTAGTTAAATGTGGCGCGCACGACCCGTAGAGTTTATTGCGAATCTGCCTCCCCCCTTGATTGATGGTTATTGCAAAAAACATATCTTGCCTGGAAGTTACTGCCACGAAAAAGTAATCAATATACAGCAACTGTCGTCGTTTTTCTAAGCTCGTGGTTGGTTTATATACACGGCAGACACATAAATACACGTACACATATACAGGATATACATGTGTATTTGTACGTGAATCTAGATATGTATGTGTACTCGTGATGCGCGTAAGAAAGAAAGAACGCTTGTAGGATTAAATATGCCAGTATCTGTCGGGATTTCGTTGTGTCCATGATCAAAGGCATTGTAGTTGTTAAATGTGGCGTGCGGGGCCGTAGATTTTAACTGGTTTTTCGTCTCGATGGATAGTAAAAAAAAAAAAAAAAATAAATAAATAAATAAAAAATAAAAATCCTGGCCGAAAGTTATTGACAGTAAATAAAGAGTCGATATATACCAACCATTGTTTTTTTTTTCTGTTCGAAGTATTTTATATGTGCAAAAAGCAAATGTAAATACATGCGTACACCCACAAACACACACACACACACACGGAAACACGCACACGCACACGCACACGCACACGCACACGCACACGCACACGCACACGCACACGCACACGCACACGCACACACTCACACACAAACACACACACACACTCACACACGCACACACGCACACACACGCACACACTCACACACAAACACACACACACACACACACACACACACACACATATATATATATATATATATATATATATATATATATATATATATATATATATATATATATATATATATATATATATATATATATATATATATATATATATCTATTTCTGTTTATGTGTGTGTGTGTGTATGTGTGGATATATATAAATTGAATAGAATAGATAAAAGATAGCTAGGCAACTAGATCAACCAACAAACAGACAGACAGAAAATAAACTAAACCGAAAATTTGCACCAATAGATAAAAAAACAATTCAGTCAAAGAACACACACACAGAATCAAAAAAACAAAAAACGCAAAAAAAAAAAAAAAAAATCTATGTATCTATTTCCAAAAATGTTTCTATCCCAACTGCAGCAACCCTAAAGTGCTGCATGAAAACATAGCAACCTTTATTTGGTTGCAAACTTTTGGTGTTGCCGCCGAGGGTATTCTGGTTTGCAACAAATTTAGTGGTTTTGCGTCGCGGTTTCATCCCTTCATTCGACAGGAAAGAATGAAAAGGAGAAAGGAGGAAGAGTAACTGACTTTGGGAAAAATATGGAAAAAGGGTTATCCTGAAAGAATGAAAAGGAGAAAG
>NC_091550.1:1491981-1494481 GCF_042767895.1 Penaeus vannamei
AACAGTAGAGATATCAAAATAAGAACGTATTTATATGGTTCCGTTTTCATTTTTTTTTGTAGAAGAATGCTTGATAAATAATAAAAAAAGTATGAGAAGAATTGTGAAAATGCAAGTGAAATCAAATTATTATCATTATCATTACTAGCATTTTTTATAGATGATTGCTTGCTAAAAAGTAGATAGAAAAATGCAAGATGGTCTAAGAGAATTCAAAATGTATTTAATCGATTTCTTTGGTCAGTTTTTTGTTAAATATGATAAAGAAATCCGTGTTTGTGGCATAAGAACGGGAATCTATGAGAAAGAGGAAAAATAGGTTGTTGTGATAACAGCACCACTTCGACCGTTAAGAAGTCATTAGTCAAGATAGGTGGGGGAAAAGATGGAAAAAAGGGAAAAAAAGGTGGAAAAAAGGAAAAAAAGGCGGAAAGGGAAAAGGTGAAAAAAGGTGGAAAAAGGGAAAAGATGGAAAAATGTGGAAAAAGGGAAAAAGTGAAAAAGGTGGAAAAAGGGAAAAAAAGGTGGAAAATAAATGGAAAAATGTGGAAAACAGTGGAAAAAGGTAAAAAATAAATGGAAAAAAGTGGAAAAAGGTGGAAAAAAGCCTAAATAGCCTTTAAAAGCTCCGCCCACCCATACCGTAGAGCGACTCGCAACCGGGTCCGCCCCCCCCCCCGCCCCCCACTGTTCAACCACTATTGACTGCCTTTCAATCAGGGGATTAGACGCCGCCAGCCTCCCTCCATCTGATCTCGCGTAAAACCATCGCGACGAGTGCCACCGCGAGCCAGAAGGAGCCAGTCGCTGTCCATGTACAAAACCACAACCCACTGCCTCTCCTCCCCCTCGCGCCGAGCCCCCCATTCAAGGGATTAGAATTAGCCAATTCTCCCCCACCGCGTAGGGAAACCCAGTGCTGAGTGACACCCCATCACCGGCTTAAAAGTTCAGCGGGACCGGGGGACCTCGGGGCGGGGGTCCGGGTGGATGTGAGTGTGTCCTCCGCGGGGTCCGTCCGACTTCCCTCAGTCTGGCCTGTGCCGCGGTGCCGAGCGGACGTGTGGTGGCCCGCTCTCCCCTCCGCCGTCTCCGCCTTTCACTGGTCGCGGGTGCCGTCGCCTCGCTCACGTGACAGAGGCGGAGTGCAGAGATTCCAGCGCAGGGCTTCCGTCTGCCATTGCTATTCGTAGACGCCGCGAGAGAGAGAGAGAGAAAGCTGCTATTTAAGAATATATATATATAACCATACATTTAAGAAAGATTCCTATTTTGCATATCAGCTAGATCATTAAAAAAAACGTATTTGCATATATATATCTATTCTCACCAACGGAGGAAAATCAAGTATCACTTTGATCCTGAAAAAAAGAGGACCTGAAACCACGATGCAAAGCGGGACCGAGCAGTGATATTCATCCCAAAATCTGCAACACTTGACAGTTGTTATCCTTATGCAATGAATATGCATAAATTTAGATGAATATTTATCGGTCGAATGCAGTTATACGTTCGTGTATGTAAATCACACCCATTAACATAAATTCCTCGACGAGTTCGAGATATAAACCATTAAACGATACCCCCGCGCTTAATGACCGAATATTTGATCAACCGGATCTCTCGTCAACCGGATCTCTCGCCAACCGGGTCTCTCGTCAACCGGATCTCTCGTCAACCGGATCTCTCGTCAACCGGATCTCTCGTCAACCGGATCTCTCGTCAACCGGATCTCTCGTCAACCGGATCTCTCGCCAACCGGATCTCGTCGGCGGATCTCTCTTCGGCGGATCTCTCGTCAACCCCCGGATCTCTCGTCAACCGGATCTCTCGTCAACCGGATCTCTCGTCCCAGCCGGATCTCTCATAAACCGGATCTCTCGTCAACCCCGGATCTCGCCAACCGGGATCTCTCGTCAACCGGATCTCTCGCCAAACCCCGGATCTCTCGTCAACCGGATCTCTCGTCAGCGGAGTCTCTCGTCAGCCGGATCTCCGCCAGCCGGATCTCCGTCAGCCGGATCGTCAGCTTGGATCTCTCGTCAGCCGGATCTCTCGTCAACGGATCTCTCAAAGTAAAATACCCCCAGTGCCACGATAAACCCGACGGTCGGCTTTGTCTCCGCTACTCCGCCGGAGACTCTCTCGTGGCGGGAAGGAAGAGGGAGGAGGAAGAAGAGGAAGAGGAGGAGGAAGAGAGAGAGAAAGAAGGAAGAGGAAGAGGAAGAAGATTGGTTTTGGTGAGGGTTCTGAAGACGGATCGACGCGACTGACTACTAAATACGGGTGTAGAGCGAAACAAGAAGAATACATATCAAAACAGAGAAAAAGAGAAAAAAAGAGACAGAGAAAGAAAGAAAAAAGCAAAAGAAAGTAAAGAAAAAGAAGAAAATAAAAAAGAGAGACACAAATACCAACAACACACTAACAACAACGACACTAAAACAACCGTGAAAAAGAAAAAAGAAAAGAGATTTTCAAAGAGGAAATAGGCACTCTC
>NC_091550.1:1496526-1499026 GCF_042767895.1 Penaeus vannamei
AAGGTGAGATAAATAATATGAAAAATAATACGAGAAAGCTTGAGAGAAAATTAAAGATTGCATTTAGATCATGTCATAGAAAAAAAGAAAAAAGAACATGAAAGGAAAGGAAGTAGGGAAAAGGAAAGGAGAAAGGAAAAGAAAAGGGAAAAGGGAAAGGAAAGGAGAGAAAAGAAAGAAAAGAAAAAAGAAAAGGTAAAAGGAAATGGGAAAGGAGAGAAAAGAAAAGAAGAGAAGAGAAGAGAAGAGAAGAGAAGAGAAGAGAAGAGAAGAGAAGAGAAGAGAAGAGAAGAGAAGAGAAGAGAAGAGAAGAGAAGAGAAGAGAAGAGAAGAGAAGAGAAGAGAAGAGAAGAGAAGAGAAGAGAAGAGAAGAGAAGAGAAGAGAAGAGAAGAGAAGAGAAGAGAAGAGAAAAAATATATATCACTAATATATATACATATTTTTTATTAACAGTAGAGATATCAAAATAAAAACGTATTTATATGGTTCCGTTTTCATTTTTTATTTTTAGAAGAATGCTTGATAAATAAAAAGAAAAACAAGTATGAGAAGATTTGAGAAAATGCAAGTGAAATCAAATTATTATCATTCTCATTACTTGCTTTTTGATAGAGATTGCTTGATAAAAAGTAGATAGAAAAATGCGAGATGGTCTTAGAGAATGCAAAATGTATTCAATTGATTTCTTTGACCAGTTTTTTGTTAAATATGAGTCTGTAATAAAGAAATCCTTGTTTGTGGCATAAGGACGGGAATCTATGAGAAAAGAGGAAAAATAGGTTGTTGTGATAACAGCACCACTTCGACCGTTAAGAAGTCATTAGTCAAGATAGGTGGGGGAAAAGATGGAAAAAAGGGAAAAAAGGCGGAAAAAAGTGGAAAACGAAAAAAAGGTGGAAAAAGGGAAAAGATGGAAAAATGTGGAAAAAGGGAAAAGGTGGAAAAAGGGAAAAGGTGAAAAAAGGTGGAAAATAAATGGAAAAAAGTGGGAAAAGGTGGAAAAAAAACCTAAATAGCCCTTAAAAGCTCCGCCCACCCATACCGTAGAGCGACTCGCAACCGGGTCCGCCCCCCCCCCCGCCCCCCACTGTTCAACCACTATTGACTGCCTTTCAATCAGGGGATTAGACGCCGCCAGCCTCCCTCCTCCTGGTCTCGCGTAAAACCATCGCGACGAGAGCCACCGCGAGCCAGACAGTGCCAGTCGCTGTCCATGTACAAAACCACAACCCACTGCCTCCCCCTCCCCCCCCCTAAACCCCCCCATTCAAGGGATTAGAATTAGCCAATTCTCCCCCACCGCGTAGGGAAACCCAGCGCTGAGTGACACCCCATCACCGGCTTAAAAGTTCAGCGGGACCGGGGGACCTCGGGGGCGGGGGTCCGGGTGGATGTGAGTGTGTCCTCCGCGGGGTCCGTCCGACTTCCCTCAGTCTGGCCTGTGCCGCGGTGCCGAGCGGACGTGTGGTGGCCCGCTCTCCCCTCCGACGTCTCCGCCTTTCACTGGTCGCGGGTGCCGTCGCCTCGCTCACGTGACAGAGGCGGAGTGCAGAGACTCCAGCGCAGGGCTTCCGTCTGCCATTGCTATTCGTAGACGCCGCGAGAGAGAGAAAGCTGCTATTTAAGAATATATATATATAACCATACACTTAAGAAAGATTCCTATTTTGCATATCAGCTAGATAATTAAAAAAAAACGTATTTGCATATATATATCTATTCTCAGCAACGGAGGAAAATCAAGTATCACTTTGAGCCTGAAAAAAAGAGGACCTGAAACCACGATGCAAAGCGGGACCGAGCAGTGATATTCATCCCAAAATCTGCAACACTTGACAGTTGTTATCCTTATGCAATGAATATGCATAAATTTAGATGAATATTTATCGCTCGAATGCAGTTATACGTTCGTGTATGTAAATCACACCCATTAACATAAATTCCTCGACGAGTTCGGGATATAAACCATTAAACGATACCCCCGCGCTTAATGACCGAATATTTGATCAACCGGATCTCTCGTCAACCGGATCTCTCGTCAACCGGATCTCTCGCCAACCGGATCTCTCGCCAACCGGATCTCTCGTCAACCGGATCTCTCGCCAACCGGATCTCTCGTCAACCGGATCTCTCGCCAACCGGATCTCTCGTCAACCGGATCTCTCGTCAACCGGATCTCTCGTCAACCGGATCTCTCGTCAACCGGATCTCTCGTCAACCGGATCTCTCGTCAACCGGATCTCTCGTCAACCGGATCTCTCGTCAACCGGATCTCTCGCCAACCGGATCTCTCGTCAACCGGATCTCTCGCCAACCGGATCTCTCGTCAACCGGATCTCTCGTCAACGGGATCTCTCGTCAACCGGATCTCTCGCCAACCGGATCTCTCGTCAACCGGATCTCTCGTCAACCGGATCTCTCGTCAACCGGATCTCTCGTCAACCGGATCTCTCGAAGTAAAATACCCCAATTAACACGATAAGCCCGACGGTCGACTTT
>NC_091550.1:1511526-1514026 GCF_042767895.1 Penaeus vannamei
GAGAAGAGAAGGAGGAGAGAAGAGAAGGAGGAGAGAAGAGAAGGAAGGAGAGAAGAGAAGGAGGAGAGAAGAGAAGGAGGAGAGAAGAGAAGGAGGAGAGAAGAGAAGGAGGAGAGAAGAGAAGGAGGAGAGAAGAGAAGGAGGAGAGAAGAGAAGGAGGAGAGAAGAGAAGGAGGAGAGAAGAGAAGGAGGAGAAGAGAAGGAGGAGAGAAGAGAAGGAGGAGAGGAGAGAAGGGAGGAGAGAAGAGAAGGAGGAGAGAAGAGAAGGAGGAGAGAAGAGAAGGAGGAGAGAAGAGAAGGAGGAGAGAAGAGAAGGAGGAGAGAAGAGAAGGAGGAGAGAAGAAGAGAAGGAGGAGAGAAGAGAAGGAGGAGAGAAGAGAAGGAGGAGAGAAGAGAAGGAGAGAGAGAGAAGACAGAGAAGGAGGAGAGAAGAGGGAAGGGAGGAGAGAAGAGAAGGAGGAGAGAAGAGAAGGAGGAGAGAAGAGAAGGAGGGAGAGAAGAGAAGGGAGGGGAGAGAAGAGAAGGAGGAGAGAAGAGAAGGAGGAGAGAAGAGAAGGAGGAGAGAAGAGAAGGAGGAGAGAAGAGAAGGAGGAGAGAAGAGAAGGAGGAGAGAAGAGAAGGAGGAGAGAAGAGAAGGAGGAGAGAAGAGAAGAAGGAGGAGAGAAGAGAAGGAGGAGAGAAGAGAAGGAGGAGAGAAGAGAAGGAGGAGAGAGGAGAAGGAGGAGAGAAGAGAAGGAGGAGAGAAGAGAAGGAAGAAGAGAAGAGAAGGAGGAGAGAAGAGAAGGAGGAGAGAAGAGAAGGAAGAAGAGAAGGAAGACGCAATTCCGACCCCGCCGAAACGCAAAATAAAAACCGACTTGGGGTCCTAGTCTTGGGGTCGTTAAAAGTACCTTCGTTAAGGGGCTTGGGGTCGTTAACAACAGGGGAGGCCTTACCGTTTTTGGGGTCATTTAATTACAGGAGCGGCGTTACTGTTTAGGCTCATGAACAGTAACGGTTCTACTATGCTTGGGGTCATTGACAACAGTAGCGTCCTTGATAGAAATGGTGCTACTGTATTTGGGGTCACTGAATGTACCAACATCACTGTATTTGGGGTCACTGAATGTACCGACATCACTGTATTTGGGGTCATTAAAAGCGCGGTGATTCCTGTACTTGGGGTCAGTAAAAGTTCCAGCAATACTGTACGTGGGGTCGTTACAAGTACCCACATTCCTGTTCTTGGGGTCACTAAAATACCGACATTACTGAATCTGGGGTCATGAAATATATCCACATTCCTGTTCTTGGGGTCACTAAAAATACCCACGTTACCGAATCTGGGGTCATTTAAAATACCCAGATTACTGTTCTTGGGGTCACTAAAAATACCAACATTCCTGTTCTTGGGATCATTGAAAATACCCACATAACTTAATCTGGGGTCATTAAAAGTACCAGCAATACTGTACTTAGGAGGAGAAAGTAGGAAAGGGAGTAACAGTAATAATAATAATGATAATGATAATAATAATAATAATAATAATAATAATAATTACAATAACAATAATAATAATAATAATAATAATAATAATAATAATAATAATAATAATAATTACAATAACAATAATAATGATAATAATAATAATAATTACAATAACAATAATAATAATGATAATAATAATAATAACAATAACAATAATAATAATAATAACAACAACAACAACAACAACAACAACAACAACAACAACAACAACAACAACAACAACAACAACAACAATAATAATAAAAATCAATCATATTAAATAATGATAATGCCAATAAAGATGAAGATGAAGATCATAACACCAACAACAACAACAACAACAACAACAACAACCTGACTCTGTTTAGGACCATTAACAACAGTAGCAGCGATCCTGTTGCATTTAACCCGCCTGCAAACTGCATTAGCACACGTCACCTTCTCATCTCGGAGCTGAGCTGATGCGAATATTAATATGTTCTGTTTATGATGTTTATTTCCAATCGTTATGTTAATGTCCGGGGGAGTAATAGAGGCGATATTTGCGTGTCTCGATAGTGGGGTATATATTTTTTTATTTTGGATGATTATTTTAATTATGTTTGCATAGATTTATTGTTTATGCGACTTTTTTTTTTTACTTTCTTTCTCATTCTTCATTTAAAAGGATAAAAATGAAAAAAATGAAGTAGAATAAAAAAATGATTAAGAATAACAAAGAATAAGGAAGAATATGGAAGTATATGGAAGAATAATATGGAATATAAAAGGATGAGGAATAACGTAGAATAAGGGAGAATAGGAAAGAATAAGAATACCATAGAATAAGAAAGGACAAGAATAAAATTAGGACAAGGAAGGATGAGAATAAGGGAGATAAAGAAAGGATTAGGAGAAAGTAGAATAAGAAAGGTTAAGAATAAGCAAGAATAAGAATGAGCAAAAATACGAAAGAATAAAAATATGGAAGAATAAGAAAGAATAAGAAAGAAT
>NC_091550.1:1516526-1521526 GCF_042767895.1 Penaeus vannamei
AATAATAATAATAATAATAACAATGGTAATGATAATGGTAATGGTAATGGTAATGGTAATGATGGTAATAGTAATAATAATAATGATAATAATAATGATTATAATAAGGATAATTATAATAATAATGATAATAGTAATAATGATAATAATAATAATAATAATGATAATAATAGTAATAATGATAATAATAATAATAATAATAATAGCAGTAGAATTAAAAATAATTATGATGATAGTGATAATAGTAATGATAATAATAATGATAATAATGATAATAATGATAATAATAACAATAATAATAATAATAATAATAATAATAATAATAATAATAATAATAATAATAATAAAAATTAATTATAGTGCATGATAATAATGCGAATAACGATGATGATAATAGGGAGGGTAAGGATTATCATAATCATAATAAAAGGGAGAGGAAGAAGAGAACGAAAAGGACAAGAAAATAAACGAGAATAATGATAATGGAAGAGGAGGGAGAGGAAGGTCAGGATGATGAAGAGAAGTAAAAAAAAAGAAAAAAATAAGGAGACGAAGAATAGGAATAAGAATAAGTGGTAAACGAATATGAATAAAAAGGATAAAAAAGAACCAGAAAAATATGAATTAAAAGTAAAAATAATAAGGGTATGAATAAGAAATAAAAAACAAGAAGTAGAAAAAGTCGAAGAAGAAGAAGCTGAAAGGATTGGAAGAGGGGAAGGGAAAAAAGAAATAAGAGGAAGATAAAATAGAAAAAACGGAATAAAAGAAGCAAAGAGATGAGAGGGAGAGAATAGCAAATGAACGGGAAAAGAAAGATACAAGAACACACGAAAATGGAAGAGGAATAGGATGTTAAAGGAGAAGAAGAAGGGGAAACACGGATAAAAGGAGACAAAGGAAATGCGAGAACAAAGCAAGAATGAGAAAACGCGATAAAGGGAAAAAGTTGAAAGTAAAGGAATGAAAAATACGAAGAAAAATGGGAGATAAAGAGAAAGTGAAGACATGAAAGAGGGAAGAGTAAAGAAAAGAGAAGAAAGGAGAGACAAAAGAAGTAAAAAAGTAAGAAAGATAATTAAAAGAAAATCCACAGAAAAGACGGGAAGATATGAACAAAAAGAAGAAAGGAAAATCAAAAGAAAATAAATAAAAAAGAGAATAACCGGATAAAGTAAGAAGAAGAAAAAAATAAAAAGCAAATGAGCAGAGAAGCAACAATAACCATAAAACAAGAAAAAAAAAACATCAAAAGAAATAGAAAGAACCAATAACAACAATAACAACAAGAAAGCGGGGATGTTTGTCCTCAAAGCACATTTGTTCCATAAAGAATCCATATTCCTGGCACAGCTTCGTCAATACACAAATCACACTAGACGATGAATTTCCAAAGAGGAATGATGGAAGAGAGATAGAGACGGAGAAAGGAGGTGCATAGAGAGAGGGGAAGGAGAGGATGGAGGTGCCAAATAAAGGGGAAAATTAGGATGGGGGTGGGAGGTGGGGGGAGAGGATGGAGGTGCCAAATAAAGGGGAAAATTAGGATGAGGTGGGGAGGGAGTGGGGGGAGATAGATGTATATACGAGAATGTTATTATGTACACGCACATATAAACTCGCTTATACACACACGCGCATATGTAAGTACTTGCAAAATCGCGTACATACACGTACATACATGAAGGCACTTACAAACTCACATACATACACGCACATAAACATACACGAAAAAGCGTCCAAAGTCACACACACATACATATATACAAACAAAATCACACATACACACAAGCACACACATATACAAGCACATGCAGACTCTCGGACACATACAAACTCACAAACCCACATATACTCCCAAAGAAAAAACAACAACAACAACAACAAACAAAATTGGAAACAGAAACACACAATGTTCCGGTTTACAGTAATTGTTCTGTCTAAATGCCTCACTTCTCCGGCTCTGTAAGCTAGCATCCATTTCAGTAAAAAAACAAAAACAAAAACTGGCAACTCGCCCCGAACTCTGGAATAGTCCGATTCGCTTAAAGAAACTTTTCATTCTAATCACCTGATACTTTATACTGATGTTAGTATATACTTTGTATATCTTAAAGATTTATATTTAATCTTTTTTTTGTTTTTTACTATATGTTTCGTATTTTCTTACTGAAATTTGATGCTTTTAACACCACTTTATCATTCTTCTCCAAAGAATCTCACGAATCGAAATACTTCAGAGTTGCCAGTTTTTATTTTTATTTCATTTTCTGAGGCGAGCCAGTGTCTCGATCGCCTTAAATCGAAGACAAATTATACTGATCTCCTTCTTGGGTTCTCCAGGTATCTGCGAATGCCAGGAGCTTCGCAGAAGGAAATCCCTTTTGGCGAAAAAAGAATCAAAGGATTAAATAAAAGAGAGAGAGAGAGAGATTGATAGAGAGAGAGAGAAAGGGAGAGAGAGAGAGAGAGAGAGAGTGAGTGAGTGAGTGAGTGAGTGAGTGAGAGAGAGAGAGAGAGAGAGAGAGAGAGAGAGAGAGAGAGAGACAGAGAGACAGAGACAGAGAGAAAGAGAGAGAGAGAGAGAGAGAGAGAGAGAGGGAGAGAGAGAGAGAGAGAGAGAGAGAGAGAGAGAGAGAATGGGAGAGAGAGAGAGAGAGAGAGAGAGAGAGAGAGAGAGAGAGAGAGAGAGAGAGAGAGAGAGAGAGAGAGAGAGAGAGAGAGAGAGAGAGAGAACGAAAATAGAGGATACAGAAGATAGGTTAGAAACTTACACAGAAGTGGCAGAAGTAACAGATATAACGCGAACACATGTTAAGATAATCATTATAACATAAACAGAAATGGAAACACAAATATGAATGTAAACATAAGTATAAATATAAATATTGATATAAATAAACATGTGAACTCAATAGTCAGAAATAAATAGAAGTATGAATGCAAATAAATATCTGTATGAACAAAATATAAATATAAATATAAACAAATGTTTATAAATACACACACCCACACACACACACACACACACACACACACACACACACACACACACACACACACACGCACACACACACACACACACACACACACACACGCACGCACACACACACACACACACACACACACACACACACACACACACATATATATATATATATATATATATATATATATATATATATATATATATATATATATATATATAGAGAGAGAGAGAGAGAGAGAGAGAGAGAGAGAGAGAGAGAGAGAGAGAGAGAAATCTATGTATACACCTATACGTACACACACACACAAACACACTCACACACATCTACTCCACCCCCACCCCCCCACCCCCCAGCGCCTCAAGACATCTCGAAAATCAAAAACCGACGGAAATCTCCCTCCGTCCTTCGCTAATTCGCCAGCACGAGGCGGGGGCGGCGACCCCTTCGCTCCATCCGGGTCCCTGTCATGCCTCGCCTCACTCGGTCCTTCCTTCGCTCTCTCTCGCCTCTTCCCTTCTTCTCTTTTTCTCTTCTTTTTGTAGTCTTTCTCTCTGCTTTTGCTATTTTTTCTGATTTTTTATTCTTTCTTCTTTTGCTATGTTTTCTGATTTTTATTCTTTTTCTCTTCTTTTGCTACTTTTTTCTGATTTTTATTCTTTTTCTCTTCTTTTGCTATTTTTTCTGATTTTTTATTCTTTCTTTCTTCTGTTGATATTTTTTTCTGATTTTTTTATCCTCTCTTTCTTCTTTTGCTATTTTTTCTGATTTTATTTTCTTTCTCTTTTTTCTGTTATTATTTTATTTTGTTTTTCTTTCACTCTTGTATTTTTATTCTTTTAATTTTTTTCTCTCTAATTCCTTCTCTATTTTTTGTCCTGTACCTCTTCCTCTTTCTTTTCTTCTCTCTTCTTTTAATCTTTCACTCTTATTTCCTTTCTATCTCTTCTTTACGTCCGTTGTTGCTCTTCTTGCTCTAAATCACAGTTTTTCATTTCCTTCTCTCTTCTCCTCTTCCATCTCTCTACTTCCCTTTCTTTCCTCTTCTTTCTTTCCATCTTTCTCCTTCCTTCTTCTTCCTTCTCTCACATCCCTTATTTCTCCTTTTCTCACGTCCTATCTTTCTCCTCATCTTTGCCTTTCATTTACCTCCCGTTTATTCTTTTTCTGTTTTGTCTATTATCATTTGTTCTCGTTTGTTTTTCTTTTGTCATCTTCTTTTCCCTCTTTCTCCCTCTTTCACATTTCCCTTTTCTTGCCTTCATATTGTTTTGTCTTTTCCTCCGTTTTTGTATTTTTAAAATTTATCAATCATTACCTTTTCTCTTATCTTTCGCCTTTTGTTTCATTTATCACATTCTCGCTTTCATTCGTTCTTCCATTCATGGTCCTCCATTTCCAATCTTTCTTTCTTTTTCTCCTTCTATCTATCCTTTCTCTCTTCTCTCTCTATCATTTTCTTTCACTTCTCTCCTTTATCCCATTCTCATCTCTCCCTATCCTCTCTCTCTCAGTTATCCTCTTTTCACTTCTCTCTCTCTCTCATCTCTCCTAATCTCTCATCTCTCTCTCATCTCTCCTATTCTCTCTTCTCTCTCTCATCTTCCTCTTCTCACTTATCCTCTTTTCACTTCTCCCTCTCTCATCTCTCCCAATCTCTCTTCTCTCTCTCATCTCTCCTATTCTCTCTTCCACTCGCTCTTTCAGTCATGCTTCTCCCTTTCCAGTCTTTTCTTCTTTTTTTTCTTATTCTTTCGCTCGCCGTCTTCCACTCGCCTTCGTTCAGAATTCACGGAGATCTTCGGGTCAAAATACCTTTCCGCTGCGATCGAGACAAGTGCTTCTCGTTTGTGTGTGTTTTTTTATTTATTTTTCGTCGTGTCTGTTTATGTTTTTTTCGGATTTTGGCGAGTTATTTTTTCTTTTTTATTGTGTTTGTTTCATATTTTTTTCGGTTTTTGAGGTTCGTTCTTCTATTATTTTTTATTTATTATTTTGTTCTGCGAAACTCGG
>NC_091550.1:1534026-1549026 GCF_042767895.1 Penaeus vannamei
CTGATGTGAATTTTTTATCATTCATATTCATGTTGATAAATGTGGAAAGGTATGAATGAGAACGAATATCTTCACAATACAAGAGATGTATTTATCCGGTTTCGATTATATCTTCGTCAGAAATACATGTGTATTGTATATTTCTGAAGATATAATCGAAACCGGTTAAATACATCTCTTGTATTGTGAAGATATTCGTTCTCATTCATACCTTTCCACATTTTTATCATTCATTAACCAACTGGGTATTATTTTTTTCTCTGCTCGTTATCTACCATTTCAAGTGAACTATGGATCATTATGCTGTTGAATACTGAATTGTTTATATTACCTTTCCATGATGTCAGTTCCTGGTAATTAATGAACCATCCGGGTATTTTTTCTGTTCTTTCTCATACTCTCCTTTCAACTAAACCACGTATTATCATGTTGACTAATACTTTATGGGTTATTGCCTAATTTAAGTTCTTTGTAATTGACTGCTTGTTACCCTCCTTTCAGCTAAATCACATATTAGTCTAATATTTTATGGGTTATTGCCTGATGTTAATTGGTAGTAACTAATTAACTAACCGGGTCTTCTTTCTGCTTCTAATTACATTTCTTTTACTTAAACTATGTATCATATTAATACGTTATTGGTTATTTTACCATTGCCTGACGTCAAGTTACTTTGTTCTTAATCAACTTTTCGTTTCAACTGAACCACTTATTATTATGCTGACTAATACTATATAAGATATATTACCTTTATTTAATGCCATTTACTTTGTACTTCATTAACCACCTGAGTAATTTTCTTTTCTGCTCGTAACTACCTTCCTTTCACCTGAACCTGTTTTATTTTGGTAATTATTTCCTAATGGCTTATTCTACCGCTACCTGATGTTAATTCATTGTAAGTGATTAACCATCCAGGTACTTTTTCTCTGCTCGTAACTGCCCTCATTTCAAGTATAGTTATACTAATTAATACTGAATGGGTTATCTTTACCGTTACCTGAAGTCAGTCTGTAAATAATCAACTTTTCGATCATTTTTATATCCGTAACTACCCTCATTTCATCTAAACATTTCATCATGCTAACTGATACTATGTGGAGTATTACTTGCTGCTCGTTCCTTGAAATTGATTAACCATCTAGGTATTTTTTTCTGCTCGTGAGTAACCCCCCCCCCCACTTCACCTAAACCCCGCATTATGTTCACTAATACTTTATTGGTTGTCGTTAGCTGATGTCCGTTCCTTGTAATCAGCCAACCATCTGGTATTTTCATTTACTCCATAAACCTACCTTCCCAAGCCTCCCTGGTATAACACACACGCACAATTCTACTGCACAAACCTACTTGGTATAGCACACACACACACACAATTCCACTCACAAACCTCCCTGGTATAACACACCTATACACACACACACACAATTCCACTACACAATCCTCCCTGGTATAGCACACACACACACACAATTCCACCACACAAACCTCCCTGGTATAACACACACACACACAATTCCACTACACAAACCTCCCTGGTATACCACACACACACACACAGTTCCACTACACAACCCTCCCTGGTATAGCACACACACACACACACACAATACCACCACACAAACCTCCCTGGTATAACACACGCACACACAATTCCACCACACAAACCTCCCTGGTATAACACACACACACAATTCCACCACACAAACCTCCCTGGTATAACACACACACACACACAATTCCACCACACAAACCTCCCTGGTATACCACACGCACACAAAACCGAAATCCGATACCCATTTCCCCCCACAACTCCTCCACGCCACGCTAATCATACCCATGCTACCTAAATCTCTCTCCTTCCTCCCTTCTCTTCTGCACAACAACCCGTCCTGGCTCTGCCTCCGTGATACGACCCACCGCATGTACCTGTTCCTGTCGTCAGCTTTAACACATAGACCAGTGGCTCGTCATTTGGTTTCAAAGGCTCTCTCCTCTAACTCGCCAAACTCCTCTTGTTCCCGGCCAGCGCCTATGATTGTACTCCGGGAGGTTATCCTTGCTGTGTCATCTTTATCAAATGCCAAAAACCTGTAATTCTTTTACGGATAATGAATGAATGAAAGAAAATGAAATAAAATTGGTTGTATGTTTTAGGGGATACTTAGGTAAGTGTTGTGTTCTGTTTATCAAAGGTTTTTAAGAGCAAAATATCGGTATATAACAGTGAACAAAACACGAGTTAGGTAATTTGACAAAAAAACATTTAGAGTGGTACTGAGGGGAACTTAAATAAAAGTGCTATCTCGTCATTCTAACTCTGACGTAAAAAAAATATGTACCACTTTGTTCCCTGACATCCTGACAAAATATAGTTCTTTCGTTAAAAAAAAAGTCCTTGCAGATTGATACTTTTCATTATACTCAATTTACTGTTCTCTTTTTTAGTGCAACTTAAAAAAATTCCCTTTCTATCACTTAGCATGCTGGTATATTCCTCGCCTCCTAACATTTTCCGGGTCCTCAGTCCTCACCCATAAAATATGCCGCTTGCGTAATATTGTGTTGTTATGTTTCTTAATTCCCTTCGAATCGAAGATGTCTGAATCTATTGATAATTACCTAATTTGCGTCCTGTTAATATTCCTCCTCGAGGATAGCATTATTAACAATAGTAGTTGCATTAATAAAAATATAATAAAGAAAATGATAATAGTAGTAGTAAGAACAACTAGGGTGGTAGTAGTACTAGTTGTAGTATTTGTAGCAGTAGAAGTAGTACCAGTAGTAATAGAAGTAGAAGTAGCTGTAGTAATAGTAATAGTAATAGTAGAAATATTAGTAATAGCAGTAATAGTAATAATAAGAAGAGGTGAAGTAGTAATATTAGCAAGAATAAAACGAAAAAAAAAATCAGAAAAAAACACAAGAATCCCCAAGAAAGAAAGAAAGAAAGAAAGAAAGAAAAAAACAAAAACAAAACAAAACTGCACAACCGCTTGATCGCCAGCCACGGCTCAGACTCCAAACAGCCTCCCTCGTGCTGTAGACCCGACGACCATCCAGAGCTACAAATGGCGCATGACGTCAATGGCACTCGGGTCTGTGGAGTGGCACTGTGACCTCTTTGCCGAAGGGGGAAGGAAGAGGGTCATCTTTAGGGGAGTTTGTGGGGGCTCGAAGGTCGATAGATGGGGGAGGTTGTGGATGAATGAGTGGGTAGACAAATGGTCGAGTAAGACGGATGGATGAATGGGTAAATACATGATAAAGCAGGGCGAATGAATGAATGAATGAATGAGTAAACATTATGAAGGAAGGTGAATGAATGAATGAGTAAACACATGATAAAGCAAGACGGATGAATGAATGAATAAACACATGATAAAGCAAGACGAATGAATGGATGAGTAAACACATGATAAAATACGACGAACGAATAAGGTGAACAAACAAACAAATGAAAAATAGATGAAAAAAAATAACAAAGTTACGAACGAAATACGTTACCCAATAAATTAATAAAAACAGATACAAATAAAAAAGCGAATCATATATAAAAAAAGTAATTTCAAGGAACAGTTATCTCAACGGTAAATATGTAATAAATTAAGCTCTCCTACAAGTAATACAAGTGCCTTTTAAAGTGCGCAAGGAGGACGGAGTCACACTTATTAAAGTTACGAAGGTAATAAGTGTACCCCCCCCCCAGGCAATGGCATTAGGGGGGGAGGGAGGGAGGGACGGGAGGGGAGGGGAGGGAAGGGGAGGAAAGGGAGGGAGGGGGGGATGGGATGGGAGGGGAGGGGAGGGGAGGGGAGGGGAGGGGAGAGAGGGAGGAAGGGGAGGGGAGAGAGAGAGGGAGGGGCGGGGAGAGAGAGAGGGAGGGGAGGGGAGGAGAGGGAGGGGGGGAAGGGGAGGGGAGGAGGGAGAGGGAGGGAGGGCAGGAAGGGGAGGGGGGAGAGGGAGGGGAGGAAGGGGATGGGATGGGATGGGAGGTGAGGGGAGGGGAGAACAGGAGAGAGAGAGAGTGAGAGATAGAATGAGAGAGAGGTTAGATAGATAAATAAATAGATAGATAGAGAGAGGTTAGATAGACAGAGATACATGAATAGATAGACAATAGAGATGATAAATAGACAAACAGCCAGCCAGAATTTTAAGAAGGTAATGAACACTAAACCAATCTAGGTATTAATTTAACTTAGCTTCGGGATCTGGAGAAAAAAAGAAAGATAAAAAAGAAAGAAAAAAAGATAGAAAGAAAGAAAGAAGGAAATAAATAAATAAATAAATAAATAAATTAATAAATAAATAAATAAATAAATAAAGAAAGAAAGAAAAAAGAAAGAAAGAAAGAAAGAAAAAAGAAAGAAAGAAAGAAAGAAAGAAAAAAAGAAAGAAAGAAAGAAAAAAGAAAGAAAGAAAGAAAGAAAGAAAAAAGAAAAAAAGAAAGAAAGAAAAAAAGAAAGAAAGAAAGAAAAAAAGAACAAAGAAAGAAAGAAAAAGAAAGAAAAGAAAGAAAGAAAAAAAGGGCAGAGAACAGACATTCTTTCACAGAATATGACCTGTGAGGAAACCCAAATATTCTTTAATCGATTGCACATTGAAGGAAAAGATAAAAATCGATATAATCATAAATAATTAATGAAATAAAGATAATAAGAGGACTAACGTAAAACTCAAGACACTTAATAGTTGAGAAGCTACAGACATAAATATTAAGACATGTCAAGCCTGAAAAGAACAAGAAAGAAGTGCCATAAACTCCAGATGTTTCGTGACATGATTGTTAGACATAAACCAACATGCACTTGATTGCAAGACACACGCTCTGGACACAACAAATCTTTTATACGTAAACGATTGTGTTATAGGACTGCTAGACACACTTTAGAAAATAATAGTTCGTTCAAAATAACAGTGCTATTAGACAGATTCTCAAGAAAACATTAGAAATACTAAACATAAATTAAAAAAAAGCTATAAGACTGTTCGACATACACTCTCGACATGTCATAATAAGACTAAATAAACACAAACTCATGATAATAACAGACGCAAAGACACTTCATAACCAGATTACCAGCCATAAACTCTAGAAAATAACAGAAAAATAACATCCAAACGCCAGAAAATAACAGCAAACACCAGACATTAACTACCAACAAGAATATTCAACACAAACCCAGGAAAACAACAGACATATTAAACAAAATAATAAGACAGACATAACAGACATAGAGGCACGTCATCAGAGGACTTCTAGATCCGACCCTCTAGGATGCACGTGATAACAAAAATAAACATAATGATGGGCATGATAATAATAGACATAATAGTGATAGACATAATAGACATAATAATAAACATAATAGACAAATACTAGACATAGTAATAAATATAATAATGTACATAACAGACAAAAATTGGACAAAATAGACATAACAGTAGACATAATAATATACAAACTAGACAAAACAAAAGACAATAATAGACATAGCAGACGGAACAAAAGACAATGATAGACATAGCAGACGAAACAAAAGACAATAATAGACATAGCAGACGAAACAAAAGACAATAATAGACATAGCAGACGAAACAAAAGACAATAATAGACATAGCAGACGAAACAAAAGACAATAATAGACACAGCAGACGAAACAAAAGACAATAATAGACATAGCAGACGAAACAAAAGACAATAATAGACACAGCAGACAAAACAAAAGACAATAATAGACATAGCAGACGAAACAAAAGACAATAATAGACATAGCAGACAAAACAAAAGACAATAGTAGACATAGTAGACGAAACAAAAGGCAATAATAGACATAGCAGACGAAACAAAAGACAATAATAGACATAGCAGACGAAACAAAAGACAATAATAGACATAGCAGACGAAACAAAAGACAATAATAGACATAGCAGACGAAACAAAAGACAATAATAGACATAGCAGACGAAACAAAAGACAAAAATAGACATAGCAGACGAAACAAAAGACAATAATAGACATGGTAGACGAAACAACAGACAATAATAGACATAGCAGACGAAACAAAAGACAATAATAGACATAGCAGACGAAACAAAAGACAATAATAGACATAGCAGACGAAACAAAAGACAATAATAGACATAGCAGACGAAACAAAAGACAATAATAGACATAGCAGACGAAACAAAAGACAATAATAGACACAGCAGACGAAACAAAAGACAATAATAGACATAGCAGACGAAACAAAAGACAATAATAGACACAGCAGACAAAACAAAAGACAATAATAGACATAGCAGACGAAACAAAAGACAATAATAGACATAGCAGACAAAACAAAAGACAATAATAGACATAGTAGACGAAACAAAAGACAATAATAGACATAGCAGACGAAACAAAAGACAATAATAGACATAGCAGACGAAACAAAAGACAATAATAGACATAGCAGACAAAACAAGACATAATAATATACAAAATAGATAAAACAAAAGACAATAATAGACTTAGCAGACGAAACAAAAGACAATAATAGACATAGCAGAAAGCGAAAGACTCGAGCAGCATCAGGCGTCTCGGCCGGAGAAGAAATGGACGGGAATCCATACTGTCAACAAAGGAAGTGAAAGAAAAAGAAAAAAAAAATTGAAAGTAAAAAGAAAAGGGCAAAGAGACCGTATAAAAATGAGAAGAAAGAAAGAATGAAAGAATAGAGAGAGAGAGAGAGGGAGATAAAAAGGAGGAGGGGGATGAGGTCTGTGTCGTCGAGATGCCAGTCGATAGGAAGAGTGTTTGTGTGTTTGTTTGTTTGTTTGTTTGTTTGTTTGAAAGGTCTTTAGGTGGAGGTTCATATATGTTGTGAAAAAGGGGATTATAAGAGAGTGTTTTGTATCTTTTCTGTACAATTTCATGTCTCTTTTATTATTCATTATTATCTATTCACTAATTCATTCGATCTGTCCTTCTGTTATTAACTTTTTTATCAATTTATCTGTTTATCTATAATTTGACTGATAATTTCATGTTATATGCACATGGTACTTGTCAATACGTACGTGCATATATATAAGTACGCCTATGTGTCTAAGTACGAGCGTAAGTACTGTACAAATGAGCGTAAGTAGTATACAAATGAACAAATACCCTGTACGTATGAGCGTAAGTACAAATGAACAAATACCCTGTACGTATGAGCGTAAGTACAAATGAACAAATACCCTGTACGTATGAGCGTAAGTACAAATGAACAAATACCCTGTACGTATGAGCGTAAGTACAAATGAACAAATACCCTGTACGTATGAGCGTAAGTACAAATGAACAAATACCCTGTACGTATGAGCGTAAGTACAAATGAACGTCACCCCTGTACGTGGGTACGTAAGTACAACTGAGCGTAAGTACCCTGTACAAATGAGCGTATCAGTACACAATGTACAAATGAGCCTGTAAGTATGAGCGTAAGTACAAATGAACAAATACCCTGTACGTATGAGCGTAAGTACTGTACAAATGAACAAATGTCCTGTACGTATGAGCGTAAGTACAAATGAACAAATACCCTGTACGTATGAGCGTAGCAGGTACTTCACCCGCATACGTACACAGACGCGTACACAAATTCGTGTGTGTAAGACCCGAGTACTCGAGCTGGTGCCTTGTGGAGGACAAGTTGAAGCTCCCGTGTTTATTTGGTCCAGAAACTTGCAACGAAGAGTCAAGTTTGAGGAGGCGAGGGAGAGGAAGTTAGGGGAGAGGGAGAAAAGTAAGTGTGGCGGTTAGTAGAGGAAGGGTGTGAGGGAGATGAGGAGACAAATAAGGGAGGGAAGGATGGATGATAGGGGGAAAGAGGGAGGGAGATGGAGAGGCAGTAGGGAGAAGAGTGTGTGACGGTAGAGGAAGGGTGTGAGGGAGAAGAGGAGATAATGGAGGGAAGAAAGGATGGGTGATAGGGTGAGAGAGGGAAGGAGATAGAGAAACTTGGGAGAAAGAGGGAGATACGATAAACGGGGGATAGAGGGAGAGAGATAGGGAGAAAAGTAAGTGTGACGGTTAGTAGAGGAAGGGTGTGAGGAAGATGAAGAGACAGTGGAGGGAGGAAAGGATGGATGAGATGGTGAGAGAAAGGGAGGGAGATGGAGAGGGAGAAACCGATGGATAAAAAGGGGAAAGAGGGAGAGAGATGGAGAGGCAGTAGGGAGAAGAGTGTGTGACGGTAGAGGAAGGATGTGAGGGAGATGAGGAGACAATGGAAGGAGGAAAGGATGGGTGATAGGGTGAGAGAGGGGGGGAGATAGAGAAACTTGGGAGAAAGAGGGAGATACGATAAACGGGGGAAAGAGGGAGAGAGATTGGGGAGAAAAGTAAGTGTGACGGTTCGTAGAGGAAGCCTGTGAGGGAGATGAGGAGACAATGGAGGGAGGAAAGGATGGATGATAGGGTGAGAGAGAGGGAGGGATATGGAGAGGGAGAAACCGATGGCTAAAAGGGGGAAAGAGGGAGAGGAAGTTAGGGGAGAGGGAGAAAAGTAAGTGTGACGGTTCGTAGAGGAAGGGTGCGAGGGAGATGAGGAGACAAATAAGGGAGGAAAGGATGGATGATAGAGGGTGAGAGAAAGGGAGGGAGATGGAGAAATTTGGTGGAGAAACCGATGGATAAAAGGGAGAAAGAGGGAGAGAGATGGAGAGAACATAGAGGAGACAATGGAGGGAGGAAAGGATGGGTGATAGGGTGAGAGGAGGGAGGAGATAGAGAAACTTGGGAGAAGAGAGGGAGATACGATAAACAGGGGATAGAGGGAGAGAGAGATAGGGAGAAAAGTAAGTGTGACGGCTCGTAGAGGAAGGGTGTGAGGGAGAGGAGGAGACAATGGAGGGAGGAAAGGATGGATGATAGGGTGAGAGAGGGAGGAAGATAGAGAAACTTGGGAGAAAGAGGGAGATAAGATAAACTGGGGAAGAGGGAGAAGGAGAGATAGGGAGAAAAGTAAAGTCATGACGGCTCGTAGAGGAAGGGTGTGAGGGAGAGGAGGGAGACAATGGAGGGGAGTGAAGAGGACAGAATAATAGAGCTAAGAAATGGAGGAAGATGGAGAAATTTGGTGGATAAACCGATGGATAAACAAGGGAAAGAAGGAGAGAGATGGAGAAAAAATGGCGGAGAAACCGAAAGATAAACGGCTGAGACAGGAAGAGAGATAAAGAGACATGAAAGAGGTGACGAAAGGAAGAGAGAGAGAGAAAAAAAAATATTGAGGAGATAAAAGGGTGAGGAAAGTGGTGGAGATGAAGAGAGACGGGAAAGAAAACCGATAGACAAATGTAAGAAGAAAGTAAGGGAGACGAAAAGACACGGAAAATAACCGATAGATAAACGATCTGAGAGAGAGAGAGAGATGAAGAGACATAGAGAGAGAGAGAGAGAGAGAGAGAGAGAGAGAGAGAGAGAGAGAGAGAGAGAGAGAGAGAGAGAGAGAGAGAGAGAGAGAGAAAGAGAGAAAGAAAGAAAGACGGAAAGAGAGAGTGAAAGAAAGTGAGAGAGAGAGACAGAGAGAGAGAGAGAGAAAGTAAATGAGAGAGAAAGATGGAAAGAGAAAGAAAGTGAGAGAGAGAGAGAGAAAGAAAGAGAGAAAGAGAGAGAGAGAGAGAGAGAGAGAGAATGAGAGAGAGAGAGAGAGAGAGAGAGAGAGAGAGAGAGAGAGAGAGAGAAGGAGAGAGAGAGAGAAAAGTGTGAAAGAGATAGGCAAAATATGAGAGAGAAAGCATGATGATAAAAGAAGCGCACAAAGAAATATGAGAGATAAGGTTCATAGATCAGAATGAAAAGAGGGAGATAAGATAATTCAAAAGAGACAGGACAATGAGAAAATGGAATGACTGTGATAAATTACGATAAAGAAAAATAGATGAAAGAATGAAAAATAAAAGATAAGAATGAAAAATAAAATAAAAGAATAAGAAATAGAATAAAAAATGAAAAATAAAATAAAAGAATTAAAAATAAAAGCTAAGAATAAAAAATAAAAGCTAAGAATGAAAAATAAAAGATAGAATGCAAAACAAAATAAAAGAATAAAAATAAAACACAAGAATGGAAAATAAAAGATAAGACTGGAAAATAAAATAAAAGAATAAAAAAATAAAAGACAAGAATGGAAAATAAAATATCAGAATAAAAAATAAAAGATAAAAATAAAGAAATAACAGACAAGAATGGAAAATAAAAAATAGATACGACAGATAGATAGCTGACAGATGAACGAGACGTTGAGAACATATGATAAAGGAATATTACGGTAAATTAAGTGTGCAGAGAAAGAGAAGCGTGATAAAAAAAATATTATTCTTTTATGGTTCGTTATTCCAGAAGTGAGATAAGCTAGAGAGAAAATTGATAAATTATCTAGTGTGCGTGTTTGTATGTGAAATAAACACACACACACGCACACATACATACATACACACACACGCACACATACACACGCACACACATACATACACACACACACACACACAAACGCAAACACATGCACACATAAAGAGGAGGGGGAGGGAGAGAGAGGGAGAGAGAGAGAGAGAGAGAGAGAGATAGAGAGAGATTAAAGGAGAGAGAAAGAGAGAGAGAGATTAAAGGAGAGAGAAAGAGAGAGAGAGATTAAAGGAGAGAGAAAGAGAGAGAAAGAGATATATATATATATATACATAGCCATATACATATACATGTTATAGAAAGAAGAGAGAGAGATAAAGAGAGATAAAAAGAGAGCGAGAAAGAGAAAGAGAGAGAGAAAGAAAGAAAGAGAAAGAAAGACATACACCAATATTGGGCAACCCGGAAACCAAAACACACACAAAAAAAGAGAGAGAGAAAGAGAGAGAGAGAGAGAGAGAGAGAGAGAGAGAGAGAGAGAGAGAGAGAGAGAGAGAGAGAGAGAGAGAGAGAGAGAGAGAGAGAGAGAGAGAGAGAGAGAGAGAGAGAGAGAGGGAGAGAGAGAGAGAGAGAGAGAGAGAGAGAGAGAGAGAGAGAGAGAGAGAGAGAGAGAGAGAGAGAGAGAGAGAGAGAGAGAGAGAGAGAGAGAGAGAGAGGAGAGGGAGGAGAAACAAACAAGAGAAAAGAGAAACAAGAGAACCAACCAAACAAACAAAAAAACAAAGACGATAAGCAAACAAACACACACACATAAACACAAAAGAAAGAGCAAGCCAACCACCAATAATTGACAAAGACGAGATTTTCGAAGCAACAACGACTGCAATATGAAAGTTCCTGTTGACAAGATATTAGTATGCAACGATGACCTTCCAAAGCAAATTTGTAACGTGTAGCATGTTGTTTACAGGATTACGGTGTCACAGCACGTACTGATAAACATTATTCATACACGGGCCGCCATTTTTTTTTTTTTGAGGGAGAGAGAGGCAGGATATTGGGATGTTATTTATTTGTTTGTTTATTATTATTTTTTTTTTGGGGGGGAGGGTTGTTGGTGTTTTGAATGCGTGTTTGTTTGTTTGTTTTGTTTGGGTCTGTGTTTATTATTACGTTATTATTATTTTTGGGGGGGAGGGGTTGTTGACATCTGTGTTTTGAATGCGTGTGTTTGTTTGTTTGTTTTGTTTGGGTCTGTGTTTATTATTATTATTTTTTTTGGGGGGGAGGGGTTGTTGGTATCTGTGGTTTTGAATGCGTGTGTTTGTTTGTTTGTTTTGTTTTGTTTTGGGTCTGTGTTTATGGGGGTGGGGGGGGATGGGGTGTGTATGTGTGGATGTACATGTGTATCTATTTTTTCTTTTTTTCTTCTTAATACTCCTTTTCCGTCTATTCTCCTTTCTTTTTTCTTCTCTCTCTTCTTCTTCCTTTTCCCTTCTATTCCTTTTTTCTCCCCTCCTCTGCCTTCCTCCCTCCCCTCTCTTGTACTCTTCCACTTTCCTTTATTCCAAAGCCTTTTCCCCTCTCGCTCTTTTGCTTCCTTCTCCTTCCATCATCTCTCCCTTCCCTCACTCCCTTTCTCCTCCCTCTCTTCTGCCTCCTCTCCCCTACCCTCCCTCTTTCTTCCTCTCCCTTTCTCTTCCTCCTTCACTCCCTCTCCCTCCCCTCTTTCCCATTCCACTCCCTTCTCTCCATCCAGCTCCTTCCCCTCACCCCTTTCCCATCCACTCTCCATCGCACCCCCTCCCATCCACTCCCCTTCCTTCCCCCTTCCTTCCCCCCTCCCCCTCATTTTCAAAAGTCAAAGTTCCAGGGTTTTAAAACACAGCAGTCTCCGCCCGCACTTCTTCAGCCTCCCTACCAGCTGTACCCCCTGCCCCAACCCCTAGGCAGCTGCTTCCCCCACCTGCCCCCTACACCCAATTCCCCCATCATATCATAGAACCTCTCTACCCGGTTCCACTTCCCACCCCCATCCCAGACTATCCCTTACCCCCACTCCTACTACCCCCTCCCCCCTACTCACAACCTCCTCCCCACTATCCCCTACCCACTACCCCGCGCCTTCTTACCCACAACCTCTTCCTCTTATCCTCCCTCCCCACCCCCACACTACCCCCGCCCCCCTACCCACAACTTCTTCTCCCCCCTCTCCCCCCCCTCTACCCCCTCCCTCAGCACCGACGTCGAGCAAATCGGTGGCTGAGGATCGTTTGACCGGGGTCAGGAGGAGGGAGGGGAGGGGAGGGGTGGGGGAAGGGAGGGAGGGAGGGTGGGGCTGGAGGGGTGTGGGAGAGGAGGGGATAGACGTGAGAGGAAGGGAGGAAGGATGGGGAAGAAGGAGGAGGAGGAAGGAGGGAGGAGGAAGGAAAAAAGGGTGAGTGAGGGAGGAAAGAATGGTGAGGGAGAGAGGAGGCAGGGAGGAGGGAGAGGGTAGGGGGCAAGGTGGAGGAGAAGGCGGGACGGAGGAAAGAGGAGGTAGGTAGGTAGGGAGGGGAAGGAAAAGGATGAGTGAGGAGGGAAGGGAGAGAAAGGAAGAGTGTGACTTGGAGAGGAGATGAGGAGGAGACAGGATAGAGAGGAAGAGAGGGAGATAAAGAGAGAGGAAGAAAGGGAGCGAGGAAGGGAGATAGAGAGAGAGAGGAAGATAGAGAGAGAGGAAGGGAGGGAGAAAGGGAGATAGCGAGGGAGCGAGGGAGGAGACCGGTCCGGGTAAGAGGGGGAGGGAGGGAGGGGGGGGGAGGGCGAGAGGAGAACGCACCATCACGAAACATATATTTTCGTCCAAATTTAAAGGTGCGACGCTACGACCAGCCGCTACGTGAGCGCTGGCGGGACGAAAGCCGATTGGACATATTTCGCTCTCTCTCTCTCTCTCTCTCTCTTTCTTCGTCTCTCTCTCTTTCTCTCTCTCTTTCTTCGTCTCTCTCTCTCTCTCGCTCTTTCTCTCTCTTTCTTCGTCTCTCTCTGTCTCTCTCTCTCTCGCTCTCTCTCTCTCTTTTTCTTCGTCTCTCTCTCTCTTTCTCTCTCTGTCTTTCTTCGTCTCTCTCTCGTCTCTTTCTCTCTCTCTTTCTTCGCTCTCTCTTTCTTCGTCTCTCTTCTCTCTCTCTTCGCTCTCTCTCTCCTTCTTCTTCTTCTTCTTCTTCACCTCTCTTCTTCTGTCTTTCGCCTTCTTCTCTCATTTCTTTCTTTCTTTTTTATTCCTCTTCTCGCTCTCTTTCTTCTCTCCTCCTCCCCTCTCTCTTTCTCATTCTCTTTCTTTCTCTTCGTCTCATTCGTCTCCTCTTCTCTCTTTCGTTCTTTCTTCTCCTCTTTCCTCTCTCTTCTTCTCTCTTCTCTCTCTCTCTCTCTCTCCCTCTTTCCCCCTCTTCCCTCCGTCTCTTCTCTTCTTCCTCTCCCTCTCTCTCTCTCTCTCCTCTCTCTCTTCTCTCTCCCTCTTCCTTCCTCCCTCTCTCTCCCTCTCCTCCCTCTCCTTCTTCCCTCCTCCTCCCTCCCTTTCCCTCCCTCCCTCCCTCTTTCTCTCTCTCTCTCCCTCTCTCTTCCTATCCCCTTCCTCCTCCCTCCCCCCTACCCAACCCTTTCCCAACTCCATATTAGTCTGACCGCGATGCCGGCAACTTTGCAACATATATATATTTATTTATTGTCCTTTGAGGGGATCTATTGCAAGATGGATTTCGTCTTTTTTTGATAATAGGCTCATGGAATTTTTTAAAAAATGTTTATACGCGATAGATTAATTAATATTCATAGGCAATAGATTGATTATTATTCATACGCGATAGATTAATATTTAATTATTAATTATTAGGCTCATGGAATTTTTAAAAAATGTTTATACGCGATAGATAAATTATTATTTATAGGCGATATATTAATTATTATTTATAGGCAATAGATTAATTATTAATTATATTAATTATTAATTATTAGGCTCATGGAATTAAAAAAAAAATATTTATACGCGATAGATTAATTTTTTTTTTAAATACCGAAATATATTGTATTTTTCCTTACTGTTAGGAGAGGAAAATATAGATGTGGGAATAGGAAAGGAAAGAATAAAAGAAAGAAAGGGGAAAGATGAAACAAAGAATAAAAATACAATAAAAAAACGAAAATAGAATAAAGAAGGAGAATAGAAAACAGAAAAGGAAAAAGTTAGAAGAATAAACCCCCCCCCCAAAAAAAAAAAATGAAGTACGGTTATCAATATATAAAAATAACGAAAAAAAGAGAGAATGAAAGAAAAAAAATGAAGTACGGTTATCAATAAAAAAAAGAATTATAAAAAAAAACAAAAAAGGAAAGAATGAAAGAAAAAGAAAAAATCCCAAAGAAGGTCAACCTGAGGGGTCGTTGTGGCGCGAAAATAGGTCAAAAGTTAGTCAATGAATTAGCATAAATTAAAGACTTAAATTTTTTGTTAAAAGGAGATAAAATATTTGTTTCCGAGTGATTTGTCGAATCAACCTGATAACAGATATTAATGAGGGTGAAGATGATGATAATAATGATAATGATGATGATTCTAGGAACGGTAATGATAATGATAA
>NC_091550.1:1556526-1559026 GCF_042767895.1 Penaeus vannamei
GAGAGAGAGAGAGAGAGAGAGAGAGAGAGAGAGAGAGAGAGAGAGAGAGAGAGAGAGAGAGAGAGAGAGAGAGAGAGAGAGAGAGAGAGAGAGGGGGGGGGGGGGAGAAAGATAGAAGGATAGAAAGATAGAAAGACAGTGAAAGAGAGAAAGAGAGAGAGAGAAAAGGAGAGAAAGACAGAGAGAAAGAGGAAGACGGAGAAATGGAAATAGAAACAGAAAGGGAGCGATAAAACGAGAGAAAGACCGAGAAAAGAAAGGACAAAGACAAAGCGAAATACAAAGATAGAAAGAGAGAAATATAGAGATGTAAACAAAAACAAAGATAAAGGTAAAGAGGAAGCTAAATACAAATAGAAAGAGAAAATCAAAAAGAAAGAAAAAGACAAAGAAAAAGACAAAAACAAAGAGAAAGAGAAAGACAAATACAGAGAGAGAGAGAGAAAGAAAAAGACAAAAGCAAAGCGAAAGAGAAAGACAGAGAGAGAGAGAAAGAAAAAAAAAACAATGAGAAGAACAAAGATAGAGAAAGAGAAAGAAAGAGATAAAGTGAGAGAGAGGGAGAGAGCAGCATCCAACATCTCACGCGTTTGTCTCTTGTGGGCGTGTTCTGTCCCCGCCCACGCCCTTCGTTTGGCCTCTTTGGCTTGTCTCCCCTTCCCCTATTCCTATTTTTGGTGTTGTTTATTTAAGACTTTGTTCTTTTGTTGCTTTGTTTACATTTGTCTTTTTTTTTTTTTATTCGTATTATGTCCTTTTTTTAATCCTTTTTGGGGAGTTATGTATTTAAGTTTTTTTTTTTTTTTTTTTTTTGTATGTTTTCTGAGTCGAATCATGTGTTTTTTTTTATCTCTGTTTTTTTATTTTTTGGTCGTGTTTTTATTGTCTTTTTGCTTTGTTGATTATTCCATTTTACTTTTTTTTTCGAATATTTTACGTCTGATAGTTCCTTGTCTTACTTTCTTATCCGATCTCTCTCTCTTCTCTTCTCTATTTCTTGTTCTCTTTTTTCTCTTCTTCCTTCCCTCTCATTCTCCTTTTCTCCCTCCCTCCCCTACTTTCCCTCAATCCCCCTCCCCCTCTTCCCCACTCTCCTCCCTCCCACCCCACTCACACTTCCTCCTCCTCCTTCTCTCCTTCCTCCTTCCCTCCCTTCCTTACCTTCTCATCTTCTCTCTCTCTTTCCTCTCTCTCTCTCTCCCTCTCTTCTTCCTCTCTCTCTCTGTCTCCTCTCTCTTTCTCTTCTCTCTTCTCTCTCTCTCTTGTCTCTCTCTCTCTCTCTCTCTCTCTCTCTCTCTCTCTCTCCTCTCTTCTCCTTCCTCTTCTCTCTCTCCCTCTTTCCTCCTCTCTTTTCTCTCCTCCCTCCCTCTCTCTCTCTCTTTCTCTCCCTGTCTCCCCTCCCCTCCCTCCCTCCACACCCCCACCCCTAAAAAAAAAAAAAAAAAAAGAAAAAAAAAAGAAAATAAAATCCAATCAGACAAGCATTTCCAATCTTTGGTCTGACTTTACTCATTAACTTGTCTCGACGGAATGATTAGAGGGATTGGGCAGATCCGACGCGATGATGAGGAGAGCAATGATGATAATAAATGAAGGGAATGAGGATAATATGAGGATAATTATGATCGTCTTCTTCTTATTGTCATTTATCTTTCGTGTTCTTTTTTATTGGATTTTTATTCTATTTTATTTTATTTCTTATTTTCTTTCTTTTCTTTCTTTTTTTTTAATGATGATGGTGATGGTTGGTAATAATAGTAATTATGATAATGATAACAATGATAATAACAATGATTATCATAATGCAGGATAATACTACTATTAATATTATCATTACAACAATAATTACGAATGATAATGATAATGAAAATGATAATGATAATAATGATAATGCTAATAATAATGATAATGCTAATAATAATGATAATAATAATAATATAATGATAATGGTAACGATGATAATAATGATAATGAAAATAACGATAATGATAATGATAAAAAATAATGATGATGATAATGATAAAAAATAATGATAATGATAATGATAAAAAATAATGATGATGATAGTCTCGACGAGAAAATTAAAACAGCAATGAAAATAAAATCACCAAGCTACATAATACAATTAATCTTCATTATCGTCTTCATTCTCAAAAAAAAAAAAAAAAAAAAAAAAGCCAATAGAACTTAAAGCTACAATTCAGGACAAATTATTAATAGATGTTGAAGGAATTGTGAAAGTCGCTCTTTTGAACTCGACGAATAATATAAGCTGAAAAGAGAGAGAAAAAAGAGAGAAAGAGAGAGAAAGAGAGAGGGAGAGAGGGAGGAAGAGGGAGGGAGGGAGGGAGGGAGAGAAGGAGGGAGGGAGGGAGGGAGGGAAGGGAGGAGGGGAGAGAGGGAGAGAGAGAGAGGAGAGAGAGAGAGAGAGAGAGAGAGAGAGAGAGAGAGAGAGAGAGAGAGAGAGAGAGAGAGAGAGAGAGAGAGAGAGAGAGAGAGA
>NC_091550.1:1569026-1574026 GCF_042767895.1 Penaeus vannamei
ACGCGGAGTCGGGACCAGCGGAAGTCGGAGCGCCGAGTCGGGAGGGGGTCGGCGAGTTGTCGGTCGATCACAGCTTTCCGTTCCTCCGACAATCATTTACGGTAGTTGGCCGGTCCTTAAGTGAACCACGGCCGCTCTCGGGGTGTTTGCGATTCACTTGTCGTAAGTGCGCGACTCGGAACTTCGAAATCTCGGTGCTTAAGTGAACGGCGCCCGACTGCTGTTTAGGCCGTGACTCCGACTGCAGTAATTTGCTTGGAAATCAATGTTGTAAATGCAATAAGTAATTTGCTGGGAAATCAATGTTGTAAATGCAATAATGCAATAAGTAATTTGCTGGGAAATCAATGTTGTAAATGCAATAATGCAATAAGTAATTTGCTTGGAAATCAATGTTGTAAGTGCAATAATGCAATAAGTACCGTAATTTGACTTCAACTATGTCCACATGTAAATAGCAATGCAGATTAGTATGCGTTATGTGTGTTCGCTGTATAAGTATAGTACCAAGTGACTCGAGTTAAAAGTGTTACTCGAGATAAAATACCACTTTTGCTATCATTAAATGTTTACATTCATTCTACACTTTTTCTTTTTTCACGTTATTTATACATGTTACTGAAAATAAAATAGCTCTTTCGCTATCATATTTATATTCCACATTTTTTTTTTTTCGCTTTATGGAACATGTTACTGGAGATAAAATGCCACTTTTGCTATTATCAAATGTTTATTTCTATTCTACAATTCTTCTTCATTACAACTTTTGCTATTATTAAACACTTAATTTTCATTCTACATTTTTTTTTATTTGAGTTATGTATTCCACTTCTTTTTACTTTTTTTTTAAAGTTATGTAAAAAGCCACTGACTGCTGCTTCAAAGGGCACGCATGTCCGGGCAAGAAAGGCACATTTCCAATCGCTTTACTTCAATTATCTTATTGATATTAAATCTTACGTCTGAACTGGGAAGTCCAACTCTATAGTGATTGGAAATTCCGGAGTTTATTAAAGAACCGGTCTTTCCCATTTTGATTTTTTCATTATATGTATCTATCTTTTTTTTAATCATCATCCGAGCATCCGGGGGAATCTAATTAACGAGAGAGGATTCAAAACAGCCAAAATGGGTCTTCGGAATTGTATAATTGGGCAATTTCGTCCATCAATCTGCTTTCTTTTTTTTTACTTTGCTATTTTTCTTTTCCAAGCTAATGGTTAATTCCTGTTTCGGCCGCTTGGTGTAATCGGCGCTGCTGTTCCCGTTCCTCCTCCTCCAGCTCAACTACTTTTCGAACGCTATGGCTCCGGGATCCTCGATGTCTTGTCTTATAAGAGTTTATGCATTTATTTATTTATTTGAGGGGGGTGGGGGAGGGGGGAGGAAGAAGGAGATGAGGAAGGATGGGGGAGAGTGTAAGAGGAAAAAAAGAGGAAGGGAATGATATAGTGCAGGAAGGAAGGGAAAGGGAGAAACGAAGAGAAGTGAAGGAGAGAGAAAAAAAGCTTAAAGACAGAAAGAGATAGATAGGTAGATAGAGAGAGAGAGAGCGAGAGAGAGAGAGGGAGAGGGAGGGAGAGATAGAGATGGATATAGATAGACAGATAGACAGACAGACAGATAGATAGATATGAACACATAGATATATAGTCAGATTGACAGATAGATAGATAGATAGACAAATATAGAGAGAGGGAGAGAGGGAGAGAGAAAGAGAGAGAGAGAGAGAGAGAGAGAGAGAGAGAGAGAGAGAGAGAGAGAGAGAGAGAGAGAGAGAGAGAGAGAGAGAGAGAGAGAGAGATAAAAGACAAAGAGAGAGAGAGAGAGATAAAGACAAAGAGAGAGAGCGAGAGAGCGAAAGAGAGAAAGACAAAGAGAGAGAGCGAGAGAGCGAAAGAGAGAAAGACAAAGAGAGAGAGGGAGAGAGCGAAAGAGAGAAAGACAAAGAGAGAGAGCGAGAGAGCGAAAGAGAGAAAGACAAAGAGAGAGAGAGCAAATACGAAACAGAGAGCACAGACCAAACAAAACAACACCACCGACCGATAAACAGGAAATGAAATGACTACACTCCCCCCTACCATTCCCCCCCCCCAAAAAAAGCACACACGCAAAAAAAAAAAACAGAAAAAAAACAGAAACCCCCCCAGTAATTTCCATTTTCCAAAAAAAACAAAACAAAAACAAAACAAAGAAAAAACAGAAAGAACAGTGATTTCTATTTCCACCCAAGCAGAGCGCGGTCCGAAGGTCGAAACAGCTGACCTTCATTATAAACTACGTAGCGTTTATAATGTATGTCTGTCTCTGTCTCTCTCTCTCCCTTTCTCTCTCTCTGTCTCTCTCTCTTTCTCTCTCTCTCTCTCTCTCTGTCTCTCTCTTTCTTTCTCTCTCTCCCTCTGTCTCTCTCTTCTTCTCTATCTTATCTCTTTTTTTCTCTTTCTCTATCACCTTGATTTATTTTTTCCCTGCAATTTACCTCCTTCTTACCTTCATTTTTCTTTTTTTCTTTCTCTCCCCTTTTTTCTTCCACTCCATTCCCTCACTTTTTTCCCTCATCCTCTCTCTTTCCCCCTTTCCTTCTTTCCTCCTTCTCTCTCATCCCCCATACCTTTTTCCTTCAATCCGTCTCTCTTCCCCCTTTCCTTCTTTCCTCACTCTGTCCCTTTCTCTCCATTCTCCCTTCCTCCCCTAACTATTGTCCCCCTATCCCCCTTTTTTCTTTCCGTCCCCCGTCCTCTCTCTTTCTCCCTTTTCTCTCTTTTCCCTCCTATTCTTTATTTCTCCCTCTCTCTGTTTCTCCCTTTTCTCCCTCCCTCTCGTTTCCTTATTTCTCCCTTTTCTCATTCCTCCGTTTCTTTTATTTCTCCCTCTCCCGCTCTTTCTCCCTTTTTCTCTCTCCCTCTGATTCTTTATTTCTTCCTCCTCTCTCCTTTATCCGTTTCTTTTATTTTCTCCCTCTCTCTTTCTCCGTTTCTTTCTTTCTCCCTTTTCTCATTCCTCCGTTTCTTTATTTCTCCCTCTCTCTTTCTCCCTTTTCTCCTTCCTCCGTTTCTTTATTTCTTCCTCTCTCTCCTTCCTCTGTTTCTTTATTTCTCCCTCTCTCTCTTTCTCCGTTTCTTTATTTCTCCCTCTCTCTCTTTCTCCCCTTTCCCTTTCCTCCGTTTCCTTATTTCTCCCCCCCTCTCTCCTTCTCCCCCACCTCCCTCTCATCCCCCTCCCTCCCTCCCCCTGGGTCTCCCCCCCCCCCCGCAGAGAAACCCGGACGGTGCTTAATTCTTGACACGGAATATATTGGCGCTTTTGGGACGTGTGTTATCATCCCGTTTATTCGACTTTCTCTTTCCTCTTCGCTTGTCTTCTGCTTCTTTGGCGCTTCTTCTTCTCTCTGTCTCTCGTGTCTTTGCTTCTGGTTCTTTTTTTTTTCTTTCGTTTTCACTTTTCGTTTCTTTCTTTCTTCTTTTCTTTCTTTGCCTTTCATTCTTCCCCTCCCTCTCTCTCTTTCCCTTTTTTTTCATCCTTCCTTCCTTCCTCCACTCCTTCTCACTGCCTCCCTCCCTCCCTCCCTCCTCCCCTTCTTCTCCCCCCTTCCCTCCCTTCCTTCTCTCCCTTCTTCCTCCCTCCCTCCTTCCTTCACTTCCTTCCTTCCCCTCCCTCCCTCCCTCCTTCCCTCCCTCCTCTCCCCCCCCTCCCTCCCTCCCTCCCTCCCTCCCTCCCTCCCTCCCTCCCTCCCTCCCTCCTCTCCCTTCCCCCTCCCTCTTCCCCTCCTCACCCTCCCATCCCTCCCTCCCTCCTCTCCCTCCTTCCCCCCCTCCCTCCCCCTCCCTCCTTCCCTCCCTCCCCTTCGTCAGATCTAAGCATAATCCCCCACCCAACAAGATCCCATAAGGGCGAATAGAACCTTGTCCCTCATTGTAATTTTTACCTTATAGCCTCCGGACGCTCAATGTCCAGACAGTCAAGATGATGTTTCAATTAAGTCGAACAAGGAGGTTGTGGGGAGCGGGGGGAGTGAGAGGGGTGAGAAGTGAGTGGGTGGGGGGTGAGAGTGGGGTGAGAGGAGGTAGAGGAGGGTGAGAGGGGGGGTAGAGGGGGTGAGAGAAGAGGTGAGAGGGTAGAGTGGGAGTGAAGGGGGAGTAGAGGGAGTAGAGGGGGTGAGAGAGGTAACGGGGGTGGGGGGAGGGGGCGAGGAGTGGATGGGGAGGTGGTGGAATCGAGGTGAAAGTGAGAGGAATTATAAGGAGATAGTGGAGAGGAGAGAGAGATAAGGAGATAGTGGAAGGGAGAGAGATAGGGAGAGGTAGAAAGGAGAGAGATAGGGAGAGGTGAAAGTGAGAGGAGATAAGGAGATAGTGGTGAGGAGAGAGAGATAGGGAGAGGAGGAGAGGAGAGAGATAGGGAGAGGTAGAAAGGAGAGACATAAGGAGAGGGAGGGAGAGGAAAAAGAGATAGGAAGAGGTGAAGAGAATGGAGAGATAGGAATAGGTGGAGAGATAAGAGCTGAAGGAGCGAGGAAAGAGCTAATAGAGGAACAATAAAAAATGAGGGAAGGGGAGAGGAAGAGGAAGATATAGAAAAAGAAGACAAAAAGGAGAGTTAAGTAAGAGAAAGGGAGAGAGAGAGAGAGAGAGAGAGAGAGAGAGAGAGAGAGAGAGAGAGAGAGAGAGAGAGAGAGAGAGAGAGAGAGAGAGAGAGAGAGAGAGAGAGAGAGAGAGAGGGAGAGAGAGAGAGAGAGAGAGAGAGAGAGAGGCATGAGGTAGAGGAGAGAGAGAGAGAGAGAGAGAGAGAGAGAGAGAGAGAGAGAGAGAGAGAGAGAGAGAGAGAGAGAGAGAGAGAGAGAGAGAGAGAGAGAGAGAGAGAAAGCGAGAGAGACGTAGAGAGAAGGCCAAAGCACAGAGGAAGCTAAGCAAAACAGAAGGATATAAAAAGGGTTATGTTACAGGAAGGGGGAAGGGGGAGAAGGTGGGGAGGAGGAGGGAAGGGAGGGAGTGAGGAAAGGA
>NC_091550.1:1579026-1584026 GCF_042767895.1 Penaeus vannamei
TTTCCTTCCCCCCCCCCCCCAACCAAAACCATAAAGATCCCCACTTGTTGATAATGATTTGTGTTATTAAAATTTCCCTTTTTTTTTCTCTCTCTCTCTCTCTCTTTTTTTTTTCCTCCTCCCCCCCTCGCCTCGAAAGCGGAGCCGAGTCACGTGACCTAATTCATAAAAGAGGCTAACCTCCGCCAGTTCGAAGAATAGTAATACGTAAGGCGCTCTGCTCTCTGTTGCAGCTATGAGTGAGGTTTTGGTATGTGTGTACATCGTATATATTTTTTTTCTCCAATTTCGTTTTTCATTTCGGAATAGCGCGTGTCTGTTTTTTTTTTTTTTTTTTTTTTTTTTTTTTTTTTTGGGGGGGGGTGCGAGTACGAAAACTTAAAAAAAAAAAAGTGGGTATTCGTATCAAAATCGATTGGAGGAATACAAAAAACTTTTATAGATCATATGAAGAAGAGAAAAAAAAATCAGTCAAAAATTTTATTTAGAATCCAGGAGCTTTTGTTTGAAAGTACCCAACAAACTTTTTTTTTTCCTTTTTTTTTTTTTTTTTAGCGTGGCACTCGAAGGCACTGTGCCACGCGATCCCAGCGCTAGGTACAGTAATTCTCGACCACGAAAACACGTTCTGTAATGCGTACTTAGATCTTAGTGTGTGTTTGTGTGTTTATTTGTTAGTTAGTTGGTTAGTTAGATGGATAGATATATAGTTAGATAGATTAATAGTCAATTAGTTCGTTAATTAGTTAGTTGGTTAGTTGGTTGGTTAGTTGGTTGGTTAGTTAGTTAGCTAGTTAGTTAGTTAGTTATTTAGTTTGTGTGTGTGTGTGTGTGTGAGTGAGTGTGTGTGTGTGTGTCAGTATGTGTGTTTGTGTCCACTTCTAGAACGACGGAATAAAAAAATAGGAAAAGAGAGACAGACAGGTGGATAGATAGATGATAAGGATTATAGCTAGCTAGCTAAAGATAAATAGAAAGACTGATAGATAAATGGACAGATAGATAGATAGAGAGAGAGCGAGAGACAGAGGGAGAGAGAGAGACAGAGACAGAGACAAAGATAGAGCTAAATATAAATAGATAGAATGACAGACAGACAGATAGATAAGTAGATAGATAGAGAGCGAGAGACTGAAACAGACAGAGACAAAGACAGAGATAGAGATAGAGCAAAAGATAGATAGATAGACAGAGAGCGAGTGACTGAAACAGACAGAGACAGACAGACAGAGACAGAGATAGAACAAAAGATAGATAGATAGACAGACAGACAGACAGACAGATAGATAGATTGATAGAGAGCGAGTGATTGAAACAGACAGACAGACAGACAGACAGAAAGCCAAACAGACAGACACAGAAAGACAGTTATAAGGAGACTGAAACAGACAGAGAGACAGAGACAGAGATAGATCAAAAGATAGACAAACAGGCAGATAGATATAAATAGATAGAGAGCGAGTGACTGAAACAGACAGAGAGACAGAGAGACAGAGAGACAGAGACAGACAGACAGACAAACAGAGAGACAGACAATTCCAAGGAGTTTCAAAGGCACTTTCCTTCTTATCGCCCTTTCACTCGTACTTACTGCCTCCATCTCCCTATTCTTTACTCAACCTTTAAATACAAAAAAGGAAATATGATAAAAAAGAGAAGAAAATAGAAAAGAAAAAGAGAAAAAAAAGAAAAAAGAAAAGAAAAAAAGAAAAAGGAAAAGAAACAGAAAAAAAGAAAAGAAAAAAGAAAAGAAAAAAAGAAAAGAAAAAAGAAAAAAAGAAAGAAGAAAGAAAGAAAATGAAAAGAATAAGAAAAAAAGAAAAGAGAAAAGAAAAAGAACTAATTCCAAAGAATTGCAGAAAAAATAAGAAGAAAGAAAGAAAAGGGGGGGGGGGAGG
Organism: Penaeus vannamei; assembly: GCF_042767895.1. Taxonomy (NCBI): domain Eukaryota; kingdom Metazoa; phylum Arthropoda; class Malacostraca; order Decapoda; family Penaeidae; genus Penaeus; species Penaeus vannamei. Next base: position 1,580,925 of record NC_091550.1, read on the forward strand.
GAAATCTCGTTGTGTATTTCCCTTCAAAAAAAGAAAAGAAAAGAAAGAAAAGAAGAGACAGTAAAATGCAGCTTGTAACTAAATCACTTGAAAAAAAAGAAAAAAAAAAAGAAAAAGAAGGGGGGGGGGGGGTGGAAGGAAATCTCGTTGTGTATTTCCCTTAAAAAAAAAAAAAAAAAAAAAAAGACATAACAGCTTGTTTAAACACTTGAACACGAAAAAAAAAATCATGAAATGGATTTATACTTAGAAACGAACAGGATTTTTTTAACGATTCTTTTTTATAATCTTTCTCTTATTTCTTGAAGGTGAATATTCTTCTTCCACCGAGAGCGAATGAGTGAATGAAGCATCGAGAATAAAAGAAGGGAAGAAGGAAGTAATAAAAAGAAGGATAGATATTTTTTTCCTTTCTCTGCAAAGTCACCGAAAAAAAACTTTTGCAAATTCTCTGCAGAAAGTCTGATTGAAGCGAAGTGAAAAGAAAGAGGAAAAGAGATAGAGACTTAAAAGTAAGAAGGAGGAGGAGAAGGAGGAGGAGATGATAAAGAATGTTTGAATAATTCGACGGAATCTGTTGAAGAGTGAATGGTATGTGGGTATGTGTGTGTGTGTGTGTTTATGTGTGTGTAGGTTTGTGTTTGTTTCTGTGTGTGTGTGTGAGTGTGTATATGTGTGTGTGTGTTTATGTGTGTAAGTTTGTGTTTGTTTGTGTGTGTGTGTGTTTTTATGTGTGTTTAAGTTTGTTTTTGTTTGTTTGTTTGTTTGTGTGTGTGTGTGTGTGTGTTTATGTGTGTGTGTGTGTGTATGTATGTGTGTGTGCATGTGTGTTTGTTCGTGCGTGCGAGCATGCGGTGTGTGTGTGTATGCCTATGAGTGTGTGCGTTACGTGTATGTATAACTCCTTATACGTTCATACATCTACATAAAAACACACATTCCATGTAGGTGTCGCGCATCACAGTAAAAGAAAGAAAGAAAGAAAAAAAGAAAGAAAGAAAGAAAAAAAAAAAGAAAGAAAAAAAAAAAGAAGAAAAAAAGAGAAAAAAGAAAAACGAAAAAAAAAGAAAAAAAAAGAAAACACGAAGAAAAAAAAAGAAAAAAAGAAAGAAGAAAAAAGAATAAGAGGTAGAGAAAAAAAACAAAACAGATCAGCAAATATCAAAGTTATTCCTGTTCTACGAAAGGGAAGAGACGACACGCCAAAAATGCCTGATGAAAGCACACAGCAGAAAGCACTTCCTTGCTCGCGAGACTTAATCAAACTACCTTTTTTTATCTTAATTTTGCGATTTATTCAAAGTCCTTCTATTATCTCATTTTTATTTTATTGCTTTATTTGTTTTCTCTTCTATTATTATTATTATTACTATTATTATTATTGTTATTATTATCATTATTACTATTATTACTATTACTATTATTATTATTATCATTATTATCATTATTATTACTATTACTATTACTATTATAATAATAATGATTTTTATTATAACTATTATTATCACTTTTACTATTATTATTACTATTACTATTAGTATTACTATTATTACATTGATATTATTATTATTATTATTACTATTACTATCACTATTACTATTATTATTATCATTATTATTATTATTAATATTATTATTGTTATTATTATTATTACTATTATCATTATCATTACTATTACTATTACTATTACTACTACTATTATTATTATTATTACTATCATCATCATTGTTATTACTCCCATTATTATCATTTATCTTTTCAGTCCTGTTTGCTTTTGTGCGATTTTTGTATTTGTTTTAAGAAGCGGCCACTTGTTCAGATGAGTTGATATAGAACATGGAGTTGGCGGGGGGACTTTACTAATTTTCTAGACTCGGTTAAAAAAGAAGAAAAAAGAAGAAAGAATAAAAATAGAGGATTAAGGAGATAATCAGTTTTCTTTTTTTTCTTCTTTTTCTTTTTCTTTTCATCACGACGAAATTATGGACGAACAAAAAAAGTGATAGCATCATTGGAAAAAAAAATACGTACACACACACACACACACACACACACACACACACACACACACACACACACACACACACACACACACACACACACACACACATACACACACACACACAACACATACACACACACACACACACACACACACACACACACACACACACACACACACACACACACACACACACACACACACACACACATACACACACACACAAATAAAAGGAAGAAAGAAAGAAAAAAGCGATTTCAAAATAAATTTACAAACACACAAACACAAAACAATAACAATGATCTCAAAACACATTTACAAACCAAAGACACTTTATTTTTGGCACGTTCCCCTCATGACTACATCACGAAATCAAAACAAATCCCAAACCACAGAAACAAGCAAAAAAAATCATGCAATCGATTCATAACAAACAAACAAACAAACAAAAAACAAACAGGCCCAAAAAATCATGCAATCAATTCATAACAAACAAACAAACAAACAAAAACAAACAGGCCCAAAAATTCATGCAATCAGTTCATAACAAACAAACAAACAAAAACAAACAGGCCCAAAAAATCATGCAATCAATTCATAACAAACAAACAAACAAACAAAAACAAACAGGCCCAAAAATTCATGCAATCAATTCATAACAAACAAACAAACAAACAAAAACAAACAGGCCCAAAAATTCATGCAATCAGTTCATAACAAACAAACAAACAAAAAACAAACACGCAAAAAAAATCATGCAATCAATTCATAACAAACAAACAAACAAAAAAACAAACAGGAGCAAACGCAGAAGAGCAGTAACACAAACAAACAAACAAAAAAACGAAGAAACCAGTTTATGCAATCAATTCATAACAAACAAACAAACAAAAAACAAACAGGAGAAACACCAGACAGGAAACAATAACACAAACAAACAAGAAACAAACGGAAATGCCAATTTATGCAATCAATTCATAACTAACAAACAAACAAAAAACAAACAGGAGCAAACACCAGAAAGGAAACAGTAACACAAACAAACAAGAAACAAACGGAAAGGCCAATTCATTAAATCGCGTAAACAACAGGAACAAACA
>NC_091550.1:1589026-1591526 GCF_042767895.1 Penaeus vannamei
GAGAGAGAGTTGAGAGAGAACTAAAAGAAAGCTGAGAGAGAGAGAGCTGAAAGAGAGCTGAGAGAGAGCTGAGAGAGAGCTAAGAGAGAGCTGAGAGAGAGCTGAAAGAAAGCTGTGAGAGCTGAGAGAGAGCTGAGAGAGACAGAGCTGAGAGAGAGTTGAGAGAGAGCTGAGAGAGCTGAGAGAGTTGAGAGAGAGCTGAGAGAGCTGAGAGAGAGCTGAGAGAGAGAGTTGAGAGAGAGCTGAGAGAGAGAGTTGAGAGACAGCTGAGAGAGACAGAGCTGAGAGAGAGAGCTGAGAGAGAGCTGAGAGAGAGAGTTGAGAGAGAGCTGAGAGAGAGAGTTGAGAGACAGCTGAGAGAGACAGAGCTGAGAGAGAGAGCTGAGAGAGAGCTGAGAGAGAGCTGAAAGAGAGAGTTGAGAGACAGCTGAGAGAGAGAACTGAGAGAGAACTGAGAGAGAGAGAGCTAAGAGAGAACTGAAAGAAAGCTGTGAGAGCTGAGAGAGAGTTGAGAGAGAGCTGAGAGAGAGCTGAGAGAGAACTGAAAGAAAGCTGTGAGAGCTGAGAGAGATTTGAGAGAGAGCTGTGAGAGAGAGCTAAAAGAAAACTGAAAGAAAGCTGTGAGAGCTGAGAGAGCTGAGAGAGAACTGAGAGAGAACTAAAAGAAAGCTGAGAGAGAGAGAGTTGAGAGACAGCTGAGAGAGAGTTGAGAGAGAACTGAGAGAAAGCTGAGAGAGAACCTGTGTTGTGAAACTCTTATTTCTAAGCTAAAAGTGAAGAAAGCTCGATGATTTTTTTCTCTGTGTTTGTCTGTCTGTTCATTTTTCTCTGTGTTTGTCTGTCTGTTCATTTTTCTCTGTATGTGTCTGTCTGTCTATGTATTTGTCTGTTGGCCGTTTGTGTCTGATTTTCTCTCTCTTTCTCTTTTCTCTCTGTCTTTGTCCTTTATCTCTCTCTCTCTCTCTTTCTCTCCCTCCCTCCTCCCACTCTGTGTTTCTCTTCTCTCTCTATCTCTATTTTCTCTCTCTCTCTTCTCTCCCTTCCTTACTCCCTTCCTATCACGCTCTCTGTTTCTCTTACTCTCCACCTCTCTCTCTCATTCCCTCATTCACTCACCCTCTTTATTCCTTATCCTTCAATCCATATATCCATCTATTCATCTATTTTTTTATTTCGGCATCTCTCTCTTTTTTCTATTCTTCCCCTCCGTCCCTCTCCCTTTTCATCTCTCTTTCTCATTCTCTCACCCCCATCTATATCTCTATCCCTCTATCTATCTATTTATCTACCTCTACTTTCTCTCCATCTCTCTCTAATTCCCTCACCTCTTCTCCCTTTCTTTCTCTCAAACCATCTATCTATCTTTTTTTATCTCGACCTCCGTCTGTCCTTCTTCTCCTCCTCCTCTCTCTCTCACCCTCTAACCCTCTCCCCTTTTCTCCCTATCCCTCTATCTCTCAATTCATCTATCCATCTATCTACCTTTATCTCGACCTGGGTCTCTCCTTTCCCTCCTGTATCTCTCATTCTCTTACCCCTTTTCTCTCTCTATCTCTCCCATTTATTCTCATATTCACCTTTTTCTTGGCCTACTCTTACACTTTCTCTCCTCCCCTCCATCTCCCTCTCATTCTCTCACATCTATCAATCTCAATCTCTGTATCTCTCACTCTATCTTTATCTCTGCCTCTATCTACCTCTCCTCTCCCCACCTCTCTCCCCCTCCATATCCCTTTCTCTCTATTTATCTATTCATTTATCTATCCTTCCTCTCTTCTCTCCACCTCCCTCCCTCTCCTCTTCTCTCTATTTATCTATTCATCTATCTCTATCTCTGCCTCTATCTACCCTTCCTCTCCTCTCCCCCCTCCCTCCCTCTCCCTCTCCACCTCTCTCTATTTATCCATTCATCTATCTATCCTTCCTCTCCTCTCCCCTTCTCTCTATTTATCCATCCATCTATCTATCTTTATCTCCGCCTCCGCCTCTCCCTTCCTCTCCTCTCCCCCTCCCCTTCTCTCTCTCTATCTATCCATCTATCTATCTTTATCTCTCCGCCTCCGCCTCTCCCTTCCTCTCCTCTCCCCTCCTCCCTCCCTCTCCCCTTCTCTCTATTTATCTATTCATCTATCTATCCTTCCTCTCCTCTCCCCTTCTCTGTATCTATCTACCCATCTATCTATCTTTATCTCTCCCTCTATCTGCTCTTCCTCTCCTCTCCCTCACTCCCTCTCTCCCTCCCTCCCTCCCTCTCCCCCTCTCCCCTCCCCCCACCTCCCTCCCTCTCCCCTTCTCTCTATTTATCCATCCATCTATCTATCTTTATCTCCCGCCTCCTCCCTTCCTCCTCTCCTCTCCGTCCCTCCCTCCCTCTCCCCTTCTCTCTATCTATCTATCCATCTATCTATCTTTATCTCCGCCTCTCCCTTCCTCTTCTCTACCCCCCACCTCCCTCCCTCTCCCCTTCTCTCTATCTATCTATCCATCTATCTATCTTTAT
>NC_091550.1:1596526-1599026 GCF_042767895.1 Penaeus vannamei
TTAATGATGATGATAATATTGGTTTATTGGTGTTGTTACTAAATCTTGTTATTGGTGATGATAATGGGAATATGGGTAGTGATGATGAGGTTGTGATGAATATGATGATGATGATGAGTGTTATGATAATGATGCTAATGATGATGATGAGTGTTATGATAATTATAATGGTGATGGTGAGTGTTATGATAATGATCATAATGATGATGATGAGTGTTATGATAATGATCATAATGATGATGAGTGTTATGATAATGATCATAATGATGATGGTGAGTGTTATGATAATGATCATAATGATGGTGAGTGTTATGATAATGATCATAATGATGATGGTGAGTGTTACGACAATGATCAGAATGATGGTGAGTGTTATGATAATGATCCTAATGATGTGTTATGATAATGTTCATAACGATGATGGTGACTAATGATAATGATCATAATGATATCAATGATGATTATAATAATGATCAAGATGACGGTTTTTTAATGAAACAAAGACATACAGATACAATTGAGTAAAGGATTTTCAGAGATTAATTAGGTAGAAAATGCAGGAAAATAAGAGGAATAGTGAAATGCTAATAATTCGAATTGTATTTTTTAAGAATAATCTGGAATTAAGAATAATCTGTATATTATTATCGCTATCTGTCGATGCCAAGATAAATCACTAATCATTTTTATATTAATTACAGTAGAATTAGTAACAATTGAACTAAAATAACGAAAATAGCAAATGTAGCAACATTAATAAATGTCATAATCATTGAAAATAAACCATGGAAAAAATATATAGTAAAAAAAAGCCCCCAAAAAATTAAAAAGAAAGAAAAATCGAAAATAGATAGAGAAAAATACCAAAAAATTCGACCACAAATCATAAAAAATAATATACATAAAAAACAAGAAAGTAAAAAAAAAGAAAAAAAGAAAAGCGAAATGAAACAAGACAAATAGAGATCACTTTCGATGAACAACCCACCCCAAAAAAAAACAACAAAAAAAACGAAACAAACAAAAAAATAACAAAAACAAACAAACAAAAATCAAAACAAAACAAACCCGAAATTAAACCAACACCAACAAAAACAAAACAAAAAAAAACAAACCAGAACCAAAAGCAAAAACAAACAAAACCAAAACAAACAAAAAATCAAAACAAAACAAACCCAAAATTAAACCAACACCCCCCCTCAAAAAAAAAAAAAAAAAAAAAAAACCAAAACCAACCCAATTCGGACACAGCCAGCTCCTCCGCCTCCCTCGAGCGTATCCGAAAACAACGAACCTGCCGCAGGAGTTCACGCGCGGCCGGGACACAATTAACGGGGGATTACAGGGACCAGATGTATAATCAAGTGGAGCTGTCACCGGTTCCACTGGGGGAGAGGGAGAGGGGGGGGGAGAGAGGGGGGTGTTGGAGGGAGGAGGGGTGTTGGAGGGGAGAGGGGGTGTTGGAGGGAGGGAAAGGAGAGGAAGGGGAGGAAGGTGAGAGGGAGGGAAAGGGAGAGAGGGAGGGAGGGAGAAGGTGGGAAGGTATAGAGAGGGAGGGGGGTGTTGGAGGGAGGGGAGGGAGGTGGGAGGTGGGAAGGGATTACAGGGACTGACCAGATGTATAATCAAGAGTGGAGTTGTCACCGGTGCCACTAGGGGGAGGGGGAGAGGGAGGAGGGGAAGAGAAGGGAGGGGGTGGGGGAAGGGGGGAGAAAAGAGGAGGGAGGGAAGGGGAGGAAGGTGGGTGGAAGGTGGGAGGAAGAGGAAAGTTGGAGGGAGAGGGGAGGAAGGTGGGTGGGAGAGGGAGAGAGAGGGAGGGAAGGGGGAGAGAGGGGAGAGGAAGGAGAGAGGAGGAGGGAGGGGGGGTGGGAAGGGGGAGGAAGGTGGGAGAGGGAGGTGGGAAAAGGAGGGGAGGGGAAGGGAGGAAGGTGAGGAAGGGAGAAGGAGAAGGGAGAGGGGGAGAGGAAGGTGGGTGGAGAAGGAGGAGGGAGGAAGAGGAAGAAGGAGAGGGAAGGGAGAGGGAAGGTGGGTAGGGAAGGGGGGAGAGGAGAGGAAGAGGGAGGAGGGAAGGAGGAGGGAGAGGGGAAAACGTGTTAATGAGGAGGTAAGGGGGGGGGGGGAGGGGTTTCGTGTTAGTGTGTACGTGTGTTTGTGTGTGCTTGTGTACATATGTGTGTTTCTGTTCATGTATGTATGCTTCCATTTGTGTATATGTATGCGTGTGTGTGTTTGTGTTCATACCTGTGCGTACGTAAGCATGAATCTTCTCCTTTGTATGTAAGTAAACTATCGCGTTTACTTACATAACTTTATAAAGAAAATCTATGTCTGTATTTACCATGCAATAATTCCTTCAACGCACACACGGCCATTTCGAACGCACACGCGGCCGTACACACACAAACCAAAACAGATAAAATGATAATCATAAAATAATAATTGAGAAAATAATAATTGAGAAATAATAATAATAAATAAAATAAAATAAAAATAATAAAAA